>NC_061122.1:4035876-4046953 GCF_002878395.1 Capsicum annuum | reverse complement strand
CCCCCCCTCCCCTTTTCTTGTTAACACAAAAATACCCCTTTTTTCAGCCCCTACCAGTTGCAACCCCACCCTTACAAACAGGTTTGTTATTTTTTTTTTCTTATTTTTGGTTCAAATTTTGAATTTAAAAAAGTAATTCAAAAATTATCTTATTAACAAAAAAATTTAAAAGTAGAAATTAAAAGAAATTTCATTTATGATAAGTGATTCAAAGACAACTCATCAATTTAATTTAATTTTTGTCCAAATTTTGAAGGAGTTGGATTAAAGTTTGAGATGGTGTTCAATGAGATTTTTTTTTTTTTTTAATTTAGAGTATTTGTGGTTGTTCTTTGATGGTGTTAATGGTAAAAAATGAAAAAAATTTGAAGGAAAGTGTTGATGGAGAATGAATTTGAGGTTGTTAATGGAGGAATTTGAATGTTGTTGATAATTTGGAGAAAAAAGAATAAAAGGTGTCTATTTTTAATTTTTTTAAAAAGAAATTCTATTATATTTTAAAGGGAAAAGGCTCAAATATGCCACTGAACTATCAGAAATGGCTCATTTATGCAATCCGTTAAAATTTGGGCTCATTCATGCCATCACCGTAACAAAACTGGTCCATCCATGCCATTACTTTTAACAGCCGATTTTTAGAAAACAGTTTTACCACGTGGCAGCATATTAGAGGTCCACATCATTTTTTAATTTTATTTTTATTTTTTTTAATTTGTAAATTTTTTTTTTATCCATTAAAAAGAACCCACCCAACTTTTTGATCTATTAAAAATTAGTTTGATCTATGATGATTAGTTAATAGAAGAGTCAAAATTTTTATTAAAAGATTTTAAAATAACATAAAAATATATATGAAAAAATCAATGAACATATATATATATATAGATAGATAGATAGATAGATAGATAGATAGATAGATATAGATAGATATATATAATATACATTAATTTATTTTATACTCCCACATAAATATATACTCTCATGTTATCTAACTTATCAAAAATATATGGGATTTACTTTTGTTTTTATATATGCCAACTGACCTTAGACTTTATTATACAAATTCCATGTCATCTTCATTTTATTCTTTCTTCTTAGATGTTTTATTTCATTAAAGAGAAAAGAACAATAAAATTTTGGAATTAATCAATTCATTGAATTAAGTATATAATGAAATGATAAAGACTATACATACATAATACTTGGGAGTTGTAACTTGCATGCATGACTTATATATTGTTTTTATTCAATTTTTAATTAGGATTAGACCACTTAAAATTAATTATACAAGGATATAAAATTATTACTTCTCACCAATTTTCATGTAACTATATCATTAAATCAAATTGTAATTTAAGAAAAACATAATTGTAATTTAGACAAATATTCTACCTCCAATGATTAATGTTGATTGTCAAATAATTATCTTAATATATGATTGTGTCAAAACATTAAACGACATATTAAAAAAGATGAAAGGGAGTAGTATAATGAGTGTTTGAGAGAACAATGTCCCACGTGAAAAGTAAAAATAAAATAAAATAATTCATAAAATGTCGGATATTTAAGGTCTCTTGAAAAAAATGTCAATTTGGTTCAAAGCGAATGATATCATACAATATTAAAAGTATTTTATGGTAATTAATTAGCACAATAATTGATATCAACGCCACTGTACTGAAAATTTTGCAGGATGGGTATGAGGATGATAGAGTAACGGCATGAGACGTATTGTCTTATTGTCTTTGCTTGTCTATGGATCAATTTACTATATTTGACCACAATTTTAAGCCGCATACAACAAAAAAAAAAGTCGATGAGCTTGGTAACTATAAATACTCGGATGATATGAGGCGATACACAAATAATCTCAAAATTAACTCATTAACAGTAATTAATCAAGTAAAACTTAGTTCAAAGGGAGATGATCATATTATTGATCCATACACGTGAAAGCCATAAAAGGAAAAAAAAACTATTGATATGGGGCAATATACAAATAATCTCAAATTTTAAAAGCATAGATCAAACTAATTTTTAATGGATCAAAAAGTTGGGTGGATTCTTTTTAATGCATCAAAAAAATTATTTTTTTTAAAATTAATTTTAAAAAATAAAATAAAAATGACGTGGACCTCTAATATGTCGCCACGTGGCAAAGCTGTTTTCTAAAAAACGGCTGTTAAAAGTAATGGCATGGATGAGCTAGTTTTGCAACGGTGATGGCATGAATGAGCCCAACTTTTAACGAATGACATAAACGAGTCATTTTTGATAATTCAGTGGCATATTTGAGTCTTTTCCCTATTTTAAATATAATATTAGTGATTTTTTTTTTTTTTACAAATATACACATTTTTTTTCTTTAAACGAATATTTAAAAGAAATTAAATAGACAAAGAACGAGTTTTTACGCGCCCAACAACACTTGTTTACACACGGGCAGTTAAAGGCGGTAAATAAATGAAAGTTAAGTTTAAGTGTTAAAATAAATTGAGCGGACAAGTTCAGAGAGGAAAACATGTCTTTTCTCTAATTTTTTTATAAGGGAGATTCGATGTATTAAAACTTTCGTTATGTGCGGGTTCAAAGATGTTTAGTCACTTTTTTGATTACTCGTGTGCACTATTGATTTAAGAAACAACAAATAACATGAGCAATTTATCATATCGCCCTTTAAATCTAATAAATTTAATCTTTTGAAACATACATTGAATAAAAAAAAATCTAGAGGAAACTATATTTTAAACAATCACTTGCAAAGAACTATATATATATATATATATTATTTTACTTTTATAACAGGAGAAACGTCCAACTTCCAAGTTAGTCCACTTATATGTCAACTGATCAATAAAAGTTTCATTGTGATTCTCGTAGTATCCCAAGTAAAAATCATCTGACCTGACCATCCATATACATTTAGTAGTACCATAGTTATTTATTCAATGACGGATACAATTTCTTGGCGTGTTAAACACGTTAAAAACATTCTCCTTTGAGCCCCATCAAAAATGATAAAAATATAAAGTATGATTGTAAAAATCCTCGCAAAATGACCAAGTGAACTCTTGATTACGAGACAGAAAATGATACCCAATGTCGTCATCTTTAGAAGCACAATAAACTTTCAATTGATGCGAATCAATAGGAAAATCGTCAATGATTTGTACATGAAACTACTTAACTATATTTGTTCTTACACTACTGACTTGACACATACATTAAGAAACAATAAATAATGAGAGCAATTTTATCATATCGCCCTTTAAATCTAATAAATTTAATCTTTTAAAAAGTACATTGAACAATGAACAATAATATTTAATAGTCAATTTTAGTGCAAAAAATAAATTACTAGAAGAAACTACATTTTAAACAATCACTTGCAAAGGATTATATTTTTCTTCTAAGTCAAAAATCTAAAGCTATTCCAAAAAATCAAAACATGCACTAAAATATATTTTAATTTCGATCACAAGATTAAAAACAAGCAAGAGGGACTATAAACACGTAAAATTTATTAGGTCAAATTCATATAAAATTTGGATTTGATCCATATTTTATTGGGTCTAAAATTAGTTTGGGCTATAAACCCGTTTTATTCTTCATCAAGGTTCATCTCTCCTTGAGACCCAAACTCATGCCACGTGTCAAATGACGTAGCATCCCAGTCAAATTAAAGACCAATGAGGCAAGGCCACACGATCAAATGAGGTGGCAATCCAAGTCAAATTCAAGAGCCAATGAAACATCGCCAAGTGTCCTAAATAACATGTTTTTGGCCAATCATAAGCAACCTTGTCACATAACATTTGTGATAAGCTTGAAAATTGAATGGACCAATCAGAATGAGGCAGAAGAGGTTATTTACACTTGGACTGCCTACCTCCTACAACTATAAATTGGAGGGTTACATAATTTTATGGGGTCATTCTGCAAGCATTGGAGGAAGCTTCTGCATTGACTACACAGCTTTTCAACGAATCGACTAACGGAGTTCTGCCTGGAGGTCAACTCAACAAGACGAAGTGCTGTCAAACAATTCTCGGAGATCCAAACACATTTCTAGGAGGCTCAAAACATTCGAAAGTTCGAGAATTACGCTATAAAGGCCGTCGAATTACGGAAAAGCTTAGGAGAGAAGAATCGAGAGAATAGCAGAATTGTACCCACAAAATTATTTTAAATAAAATTATTTTTTTTGTTTATTTTATTTTTGCTTGCAGTTTATTTTCACCAAACGAAAATTTTTTGCGAATAAATTTTGGCACGCCCGGTGGGACCAGTTCTGCTCTCTATCTCTTCTTCCTGCAAATCAAATTCAACTACTGCTATGGATGTCAAAAATATGAAAGATATCTCATGCAAGAACTCTGCTACTGCCACATCTGATGAGCTCAACCTTGTTGGTCCCCTCACTCAGCGCAAATTTAAGACCAGTGGTCGGGACGGATCTGAATACTTCACTTCTTTGGAGAAGGCAAAAAAGATCAAATATCATATGACGGTTGAAGCTGCAGCCCCTGGGGGCAATTTGACATCCTTGCTATGTGATGAATTCTTTCAGACTGGCATTAATTTTAGTGAATCTGAAAATTCGACTGATTCACCAACTTCAACAAAGGTCAACGCCTTGATGGCCGACACAACTAATATGGATGAGAAGTTCACAATAATGGAACAAATCATTGAAGTTTTGAAGAAATCTGTCAAGGATAAAGATCTTCAAATCGCTCAATTGATGAACAAGTTGGAGTCCTTCGCCCTTGAAGAATCGAGCCACGACCCTTCTTATCCACTCGACTTTACTTTGCAAAATAAGGATGTCGATGAGTCACCTAGCAAGACTAAATCTCAAAAAGAGAAGCAGTCTACTTCGGTTGCTACTATAACAGTTCAACAACTGCAAGATATGATTACAAATACCATCAAGGCACAATATGATGGTCCATCACAAAGTTTCATAGGATACTCAAAGCCGTATTCTAAGCGAATCGAGGGCTTACCGATGCCAATTGAATATCAACTGCCAAAATTTCAACAATTTGATGGAAAGGGAAATCCAAGGCAACACATCACTCATTTCATTGAGACTTGTAGCAGTGCTGGTACACATGGTGATCTTCTTGTCAAGCAATTTGTTCGCTCTTTGAAAGGCAACTCTTTTGATTGGTACACGGACTTGGAGTCTGAATCAATTGATTATTGGGATCAACTAGAAAGTCAGTTCCTAAATCGTTTCTACAGCACTCGTCGTACGATCAGCATGGTGGAGTTGACAAACACAAGACAAAGTAAAGATGAGCTTGTAGTGTACTACATAAATTATTGGCGAACATTGAGCTTTGATTTCAAGGATCAACTTTCTAAAACTTCCACGGTTAAAGTTTGCATTCAAGGGATGCATTGGGTCCTTGTGTATATCCTTCAAGGAATTAAGCCTCGAACTTTTGAAGGATTAGCTACGCGCGCTCATTATATGGAGTTAAGCGTTGCAAGTCATAGAATGGTGTCACCTATTTTTTATCCTAAAAAAGAAGTCACGAAATTCAATGACTCGTCAGAGGACCAATTGGGGAATCTATGGTGACGATTGTAAGTTCTAAGAAGGCCTCCACAAGAAAAAAACTGAAAGAGGAAGCTCCAAAACAACAAATGCAAGAAGTGGGAAATCAACCAACTTTGAAAGAGTTACATGCAAGGGTATATCCGTTTTTTGACTCTGATGTTCCCGAAATTCTAGACGAGTTGCTAGCCAAGAAGTCATTGAACTCCTTAAGTTAAAGCGACCCGAAGAATCAAACAAAGTCAACGATCCTAAATACTGCAAATTTCACCGCATTGTTGGTCATCACTCCACAAAATGGTTCATCCTGAAGGAAAAGATCATGACATTAATGCAAGAGGGAAAGATCATCATCGATGATGGCGATACAGTTGATGCAAACAATGTTAGCGTCGAACTGGACCATAAAAAAGATTTAATTTTAAAAGTTCTACAACCCATGTGCTCTGTGGCATCATCAAAAGGTGAGGGAATCATCATGCTACAATTTGGAAGCCTTGACCCGATTAGGGTTCCAGCCTTAAAGAAAACAACAAGAAAATGCATGCAAAACGACTTCTCCAATAGCAAGAAGGGTGGTACTTGGACATTGATCGCTTGCAAAAGAAAAAATTTTCAAAGGGCTTCTAAACTCCATCTTTCAAAAGACGACCCAAGATCAAATGCATATCTTCTTCAACCGATGGGGGCGGTAAATATCAAATTGAAGTCCAATAATACTTCATTACAAAGGGTTGAGAGGAAAGTTACATTACAAGAATTCTTCCCCAAGACTCTCCTTAAGGCACGAGCATAAACTGCATGATACTCTTCGATGCACGAGCCTAAACTGCAAGTCAAAATGCTCCTTGATGCACGAGCCTAAACTGCATGTCAAAACGCTCCTTAAGACACGAGCATAAACTGCATGATGCTCCTTGATGCACGAGCCTAAACTGCAAGTCAAAATGCTCCTCGATGCACGATCCTAAATTGCATGTCAAAACGCTCCTTAAGGTACGAGCAAAAACTGCATGATGCTCCTCGATGCATGAGCCTAAACTGCAATTCAAAATGCTCCTTGATGGACGAGCCTAAACTGCAAGTCAAAACGCTCTTTAAGGTACGAGCATAAACTGCATGATGCTCCTCGATGCACGATTCTAAACTGCAAGTCAAAATGCTCCTTGATGCACGAGCCTAAACTGCAAGTCAAAACGCTTCTTAAGATAAGAGCATAAACTGCATGATGCTCCTCGATGCACAAGCCTAAACTACAAATCAAAATGCTCCTTGATGCATGAGCCTAAACTGCTAGTCAAAGCGCTCCTTAAGGCACGAGCATAAACTACATGATACTCCTCGATGCACGAGCCTAAACTGCAAGTCAAAATGCTCCTCGATGCACGAGCCTAAACTGCAAGTCAAAATGCTCCTCGATGCACGAGCCTAAACTGCAAGTGAAAATGCTCCTCGATGCATGAGCCTAAACTGCAAGTCAAGCTGCTCCCCAATGCACGAGCCTAAACTGTAAATCAAACTACTCATTCATACACGATCTTAAATTGCAAGTCAAATTACTCCTGACCCGCATGAGTCTAAACTGTGAACGGCTCTACAAAAAAAATAGTAAAAGAGAAAAATAAGGAAAAGTATGAAGCTTGAATGTATATTTGGAGTCCTTTGAAGATGTCATCTTTAAAGTAAAAGGATTCTTCATTATCTCCAAACAATGAAGTCTTCTCGACAAGTAAAATAACTTGTGGTACTTTGAATATTGCTCTGGTCTAGCCTTCACCAAATTACAGAAGTGATGAATCCCTAAACTTGAAGTAGAAGAAGAAATTCATGAAGTATCCAAATCTGACGAGAAGTAGAGTATCACAAGATTTAGGCGGCAACTTCGAAAAAGAACCTGAAAAAATACAGAAGTTCAATGATAGTGGTTTTCATGTGAAACGTAGATCTACAAATCTACTTTCCAGTGCAAAAAACATCACCTCATTTCGATACTTTCACATCGAGATATGGAATTTCTCGTGACGCTGCGCAATGCTGAAATAACTAGCGAACCAAGATTAGAAGGCTATTTTGGGAAGCGATATCTGGGGTGTTTCAGATGCAATCTGATTGTGGTTTCTACGTGTGATGTATCTATGAGAATCTACTTTCCAATAAAAAAAACGGCACCTGATTTTGATATTTCCACGTCGAGATATGGGATTTCTCGTGACGCTGCGCAAAGATGAAAAAACTAGCGAACCAAGATTAGTAGGCCGTATTTGGAGTGATATCTGGGCCGATTCTGATGCAATCTGATTGTGAGTTTCATTTGATATGTATATCTATGAGTCTAGTTTTCAATGCAAAAAACGGCTTCTAATTTCGATGTTCCTATGTCAAGATATGAGAGTTTTCGTAAGACTGCACGAAACAAGACAAAAGTGACGAAATAGAACTGAAGGTCTGATTTTAAAACGATACCTGGGCAGATCTGGTGATAATATGAGCGTGGTTTTTGCGTAGAACGTAGCCTTGCGAGTCTACTTTCCAACACTACAAGCCGTTCGTGATTCAAACACCTCCACGATGCGTTATGAAGGTTCTTCTACAGATGCACCAAAGTGCCGAAAGCTCAATTGTGAATAAAAGAGCAAAAAGAGGAGAAGAACGGGAGTTGAATTTCTGCTCAGGCTGAATTACAATGATTAAAGGGGGAGTTGATGTCCTTTTATAGATTCTAAAAGGCCCCAATTTGATTTTAAAAAGAAATCTGCTGAACAAAGTTGTCTTCAACAAGAACTGGGACGTTTAAGTGTCCAAAAATAAGTCAATGATACCTACAGTGACTCATTTTGAGAAGGCATGATACATAAACAGACCTTTAACTTGACATCAAATTATAACTATGCCCTTTTAACTTTGTCAGTGCACAAGTAAATCCTTTAACTATATAAAAGTTGAACAAAAAAATACTCCAATTTTGCAACTTAATGCGTGAAACTCAATCGCTCCTACGTGTATTAGTAATCCACTCAAGTACTGCCACCTAATAAAAAAGACACATTATAACTATAACCTTTAACTTTGTCAGTGCACAAGTAAGCCCTTTAACTATACAAAAGTTAAACAAAAAAAACTTCAATTCTAACTCTGACGCACGTGATTTTGAGTGTATACACGCATTTTGCTAGGTAAGATTGAAGTGTTTTTTGTTTAACTTTTGTATAGTTAAGGGGCCTACTTATGGAATGGTAAAGTTAAAGGTCATAGTTATAATTTAATCTCAAGTTAAAGTTTTTATTTATGCATTGTGCCTTTTGAGAAAATATGATTTGGGATCTTAAAAGGTGATGCAATTTATACAACTTTTTCTTTCATACTCTTCGTTCCTTCTTAATTGCTTCCTTGATTTTTGTAGCTGAATTAGATTAGGTTAATTTAATTTTTTAAAATCAAATTTTAAATATTTAAAAATTACATAAAAAGTATTATAAAGTATATTCTTTTTTTATTTGATTAAAAAATATATATTAAAATATTGATTAAAATTTCTAGCGTTTGACTCTAAAAATAAAAAGATAGCAAGTAAAATATAATGGATGGTTGGGAACAATATCTTAATTTTTTACTCAAGAGCTATAAGAAATGTCGTTCCACGTGTCAAAGTGTGAAAATTCATTTTTATTATTATTTTATTTATTTTATATAGAATCAATTTTCATTCCATTTGTTTAAGCATAATAATACTAGGAAAAATTTTAAATTCGTGTTTGACCATAAATTTTTGAATCACATATTCAAAGTTTTAACTTCATATAATTGTACGAGCGCATGTTTTGACTCTGATATTAAAAATTTATCTTCAAAATAATTTCAAATTTAAACATTTTATAGCAGAAAACTAATTTTCTTCCGCAATACTTCAAATGTATAAATTTGAAAAGTAACTTGATATATTTGTTTGACCTCATCTTTTGAATCAAATTTTAAATAATTTGTCTTCAAAATTTTTAAAGTTTAAGCCATTTTTAGAAGAAATTTAATTTACATCCGCAAGATTTCAAATTTTAGGTCCATTTTCGTGATATCAATTAAATGGATGATTTTATGAGGATGAAATGAATTTTAAAAACAAAAACAAATAGGCATTCACATGGAATAATACTTATACACTATTAAATCATGGCAATCTGGTTTTAGATCCAATTAAATATGACCATGATCAATTTAATTATATAGATCATTGACAATCCTATCTTTTGAAAATACTAATTATAGTTCAATTTAATTTTATGATCAATCCTATCTTTTTTTTTTTAACCGAAGGTCTATTGAAAATAATTAATCTTCGTCATAAAGATACAGGTAAAATCATCGTAAGTCCTATCCCTAAGACCCTACTTATGAAATTATATTGGATCTGTCATTATTGGTTATGTGAAATGATCCTATAAAGTTTGCTAAAACACTTGAAATTCAATTTTAGCATAAAAATAAAATTCTTAGAGAAATTACATTTTAAACTATCGCCTGCAAAGAAATATTATTTTTTTTTCAAGGCAAAAATCAAAACGTACTTAAAAAAGTAGATTAAAAATAAGCACGAGAAGCACCATTCATATTATATTTCTTTTACTTTTACAAGAAGAGAAAGCTCGAACTTCCTAGTCATGATATAAGATTGTCAAGGGGAAAGACAGATAACAACATGAATAAAATAATCATCATATACCTATAGTGACTCATTTTGAGAAAATATAATTCTAAATTTTTGGCCAAAAGAGTTTCAAGTTTAAATCATTTATACAAGAAAATTAATTTTCATCTGCAAGACTTTAAATTTTGGATAACTTTGAATTAACTTCATATATTTGTTTGATTACATATTATGAACCAGATTTTAAAAACCTGTCTTCAATTGTTTTTTTCAAGTTCAAGTCATTTTAAGAAGAAGTTTACTTTTCACCCCCTTAAACTTCAAATTTTGGATCAAAATTTAAAAATCTATCTTCAAAAAGTTTTCAATGTTGAATCCAATTTTGGGAGAAATTTAATTTTCACCCCCAAGATTTCAAATCTGTATCAACTTTTAAAAGTTCAACTTCTTATATTTGTTGAACACATATTTGAATCATATTTTAAAAATCTGCGTTAAAATTTTTCACGTTATACTATTTTTGGGAGAAATTTCATTTCAACCCACAAGACATCTAATTTTTAAAAAAATTAACTTATATATATATTTGACCATCTCTACTTCATTTGAGATAGTGGTACGGACTCCGTACACTACTCTATCCACTCTCGATCCCATTTTATGAAAATACACTTGTAAACACATTATTTTTGACCAAAACCTAATGTTTTACGTCATTTTTAGTGTTTAATATATATATGTATTTTATTTTTAGGTCTAAGTTAGATATTTCAATTTTATCTTAGTTTAACAAAGTTTGTTTTAAAAATTTTGAAAACTACAAAAAATAGAGTCACATTTTTAAATAAGTTTTTATTTTGTTGTTTATT
>NC_061122.1:3856750-4035776 GCF_002878395.1 Capsicum annuum | reverse complement strand
TTTAATATATATATGTATTTTATTTTTAGGTCTAAGTTAGATATTTCAATTTTATCTTAGTTTAACAAAGTTTGTTTTAAAAATTTTGAAAACTACAAAAATAGAGTCACATTTTTAAATAAGTTTTTATTTTGTTGTTTATTTATATATTTTAGGAAAAAGGAAATTTTTTAAATTATATTGGTTTTCTTCTTTTAACTTTTAATAAATAATCTAATGATTGTTGTATTATTTTAATCATATTTCTAAGACTAGTTATTAACTTATTAGTTTTAAATAGATCTTAATCATTTTTATTTTATTTAAAATATTAATAATAATAATAATAAAAAGAAAAAGAGACCTAAACTACCCAAACCACCCCACAATTCCCACTTCCACTCAACCTCTCTCCCATTTCCTCCACACAAACACACGATACATACCCATATACATATATACGTACACTATATCAGACATTGAAAAAAAAAATCAACGGAGAGGGGAAAACCAAAAAATATCATACAAAAGAGAGAAAAGAAGAAAAGTTGAAGTTGAAGTTCTGTTGAAGTTTCTGGTGATAACTTCTTGCTTTTGTATTCAATTAAGTTGGCATACAGGTTCTGTTTTGATCCTATTTCTATTAAAGTTATAAATCTCCTATGAAAAGCATGAATGAAATATTCAAGTGGTCTATGTATATTTTATATTATTGCATGTTATATAATCGGGTTACAGAATGGTTGATCTATTGTATATGGATATGTTGAATGTTAAAATGTTGTATGTTAAAATTATATAAAAGAAAAAGTAGAAAAAATAAAAAATGAATGCACATGCATAGTGAGAATACCTGGTAACACAATACAAAGGGGAAACTTGCATATAGCAACGTGCACATTCACATAAGCCAATTTACAAATATATACTTTCGTACTCTTTTTTTTTTTCCTTTTTTTTTACGCTATACACATTGCCTCCATTTCTGTTTTGAGATAAATCTGTACACACTACGGAACACACAAAATTCTACTTTGCTTTGTTAATATAAAAATTAATGTTTGATTTATTTTTTTAGTTGAGATGCCAAATTTATTTTATTATTATAATTATTAATATTAGAATAAAGTTAATAAATAAAGATGTAACATGGATCCTTTAAAATGAATATACTAGTGACATAATGGTTGGTCAAAATGTTTTATTTTATTTTTTTGGTTTTCTCAAGGAAAAATTCTAATAAAAGTCAACAAAAATTTCTCCGATAGCCATTGACAGTAGTTTGGTTATTCTATATTTTTATACTTAGAATTCGAGATTTTGGTTAATTTTCTTATTTGATAATTTATTTTGAATATTAAACATTTTATAAAATATTTATTTTAAAGTTCTAGGTGAATGTTAAAATTACAATAAGTGTTTATCTTAATATGTTTTATTCACCCTTTAGACTAAATGCATTCTTACGATCTAATTAATCAATCAATCATAAAATAAGTGAAATGAATCGCGAGTTTCTCTAAGATCCGTCATAAATGATAAATAAAAGAGAGGACGAGTGAGGCTAGTTGCAAAATAATTCAAAACTCATTGCTAAATAAAGAGTAAAAAGAGTAAAAATTATCTTGAGTTTACGAAAGATGAAGCAAACGCCTTTAACGCTAGACAAATTTTAGGCATGTTTAACTATTCGTCTCAATTAAGAATGCGGCGTACACATCTTTTTGAGACATTTTAAAAAATTCAAGGATGCAAAAATGCACCTTGACAAATATTTTTTTTAATTTAATTTTCACCAATTTGTTTAACATAAGAGGTGTAGACATACATTTTCAATATAATTTAAAATGAGAGATTTTAGGCCTTAACATAATTTATTAAAATAATTTAAGTCAGGATAAGTCAATAAAAGCGACCGTGCTAGAACCACGGGATTCGAGGGGTGCCTAACACCTTCCCCTCGGTCAACAGAATTCCTTATCCGGATTCCTAGTTCGCAGATCAAAAAAATAAAAAAAATAAAAAAATAAAGAGTTATTTCCTTTTGAATAGGGATTCAATAAGGTGACTTGGAACACCCAAACTCAATTCCAAGTGACGACTCTGTAAATAAAATAATCCCTTTTCAAAACGTCACTTTAATTGGAAAAACCCATTTTTTCTAAAACCAACTCCTTAGCGGGGTCGGATGCGGTGAAAAACAGGGGTGTGACAACACTGATGTATTGTTGTTGTTGTATATTAATTTGACCATATATTGTGAACTAAATTCTTAAAATCTTGCGAAGAAATATGCTTTTTTTAAAGACAAAATCAAAAGTTATTCCAAAAGAAAATAAAAATCAAAACATGCTCTAAAGTAGATTTTGAATTCGGCCATAAGATTAAAAATAAGCAAGAGAAACACTATTAATATTACTAGTATTCGTACCCGCGCGTTGCGCGGAATATTAAGAAATTATAATAATTGAAAATATTTACATGACTTACTTGGGGGTTTGGGTCACAGGTGACAAAAG
This sequence comes from Capsicum annuum, assembly GCF_002878395.1. NCBI lineage: Eukaryota > Viridiplantae > Streptophyta > Magnoliopsida > Solanales > Solanaceae > Capsicum > Capsicum annuum. Next base: position 4,033,278 of record NC_061122.1, on the reverse strand, counting down.
AGTTTTAAAATGAGGTGTAGGTGACACAAGTCTTAATTATTAGTTGTAGGTGACAATTACTTTATTATGTATTAAGAAAGTTGGGGAAGTTTGAAAATAACCCACAAGTTTTTAAATTTACACTTTGATCCCAATGTATACCTAAAATAACGGAAAACGGAGGGAAGAAGGCGGCTTTCTCTCTCTTCTCATCCATTGTTGTTTTCTCTCTCTTAACGATTTTTGTTGTTAATTGTTTTTGTTTCTGCTGCTTTATTCATCATCTTTTGCTTCATTATCATCATCTTCTACTTCATTATCATCTTCATCTTCTTCTTGTCGACCATTTGTTGTTGTTGTTGTTGGTGGTACAACGCTACTGCTGCGATCTGACCAATTTCTTAGGTCAAATTTTGTTTACTACATCACTTTCCACTTTGACATTACTTCATAGGTGACTTTGGTAAGTAAAATTATGATTTTTATTCGTATTTGTCATTTGGGTATACTTCTGTTTTTCCAACAATGGATAGAACCCCGATTATGAATCCAACATATATGCCCACAATTTAAACAGATCAATCATCTAGTGCATCAGATGAGTAATCTGTTGCATCAGAAGATTTATCTGTTGTATCAGACTGTTTATCTGTTACATCATTGTATTATCTATTGCATCAGACGTATTATCTGTTGTATCAGGATGTTTATCTGTTGCACCAGACTAATTATCTGTTGCATCAGAATGTTTATCTGTTGCACCAGACTAATTATCTGTTGCAACGAATGATTAATCTGTTTGAAACAACACAAATCAACCCCTGCCACAAACCCAACAGATAAATCTTGCTATTGCTAATGGATTCTAAATTATTCCTTTTTACGTCGAATCGTCGACATGTTTGTTGAGAAGATAATAGACAGAATGAAAATTAAATATGGATTAAAACGTCAAAGATCAAACATAATTTATTTATTAAACAAATAAAAATACATATAATAGACTAAAAGAAAAATAATAGTCTAATTATTATTATTATCAGCATCATTATTGTCAGCCGACCAATCTTCAATCGGAAGTAGCAAGGCCCTCCTCAGCCTGCGTATCTCGTGGAGCATTCTTGATCTAACTCCTCCCAGTTCCCATTGCAGATCACGAACTTGATTTCGAAGTTCATTCACGGCGTCTTGCAGAAAAGCAACGTCCCACACTGGGTCAACCATAATCTTATCTTCTAGAGTGTAATATGAAAGACGAGATGGAATAAATAAATAGAGTATATTTGAATGAATGATTGAGTAAGGACGGACCTATTTATAGAGGATTGAATTTGAATGAGAGGCAAAAAGGCGCGATTATTCACCTCCATACATTAATTATATTTTTGATTAAATTAAGAAAATAAATATTGTGATATAAGTCATGACTTTTCAGATTATTATTAATTAGTTCTTTCGAAGAACTGTTTTTATTGAGTTGTGGCAACAGATTCTATATCTGTTGCATCAGATAACGCATCTGTGACAACAAATATATTATCTGTTGCAATAAATATAAAATATGTTGCATCAGATAACATATTTGTTGCAACATATAACCTAACTGTTCACCTCCATTTATTAATTAAATTTTTCATTAAGGTGAAAAGTAATGAATTAATTAAATTAAGAAATATTGTGATAAGTCATGACTTTTTAGATTATTATTATTAATTAGTTCTTTCTAAGAACTGCTTTTATTGAGTTGTGACTCAATATAGGTTGTATCAGATAAATCATCTGTGACAACAGATATATCATCTGTTGCAACTATAGTGAACCTGTTGCATCAGATAATTTAATTGTTGCAACATATAATCTACTTTTAGAAAAACAAACAAACTATATCATCCTATCATTAAGCCAAATTTGCTTACTTTTTTATTTTATAAGTTAAAAAAATACCTTTTCAATTCCTTAATAAAATAATAACCATTTTATTATATAATAAATAATTTAAAAAATAAATTCAAAAACAAAAATGATGAAAAGTCACGATCATTTATTAAAATTGTGGTTATAAATTATGTTTATTATTTATTTCCTTATTATTTATTTACGAAACATTTTTCATATTTAATAATCGGAACGAAAAGTCATGTCTTTTTCTTTTCACCCTCTCAATAAGAACAATAACCCTTTTTTATTAATAACCGCCAGATGCAACATATGATCGATCTGTCGTAGCAGATTAACCTCTAACTGTTGACACAAATTGTTGTTCAATCCCCACCACCAACCGTCAACATGTTGAGAACAAGGAATAAACAGAATGATTATTATTAAATACTAAATAAGAATTAAAAATTCAAAGTCGACAACAAAATGAAATGAATGTTCATAGATTTTTGAATCCCTTGGCTAGATTTGATATACAACAGGAGGAAAATAATCGCTAAAATAAAAAACATTACCTAATTATTATTACTACTATTATTATTATTGTCAATCATACATCTTTCATCCAGCAACCTTGCTCCGAAGTCAGCCAAATCTCTCTAGAGTTCATCAAACTGCCTTTGAAGTTCACGCAAGGACTCGATATGAATATTCTTGTACGAATCTGGATCATCCATATTTGTAAGGAGGGACCTGTTTATAAATTATTGTATCTCGAAAAGAAAAGAAAATTGCTTTAAAATAAATCTAACAGATGGGTAATCTGTTGCAAAATATATTCTTTCTGTTAGATAACTTACAACATACTGGCAATCTTTTTGCAACAGATGTATATATCTGTTTGATTTCTACAACAGGTTGATCAACTGTCATAGCAGATGTCTCCAATTGATTGACAATATAAACAGATGTGTCATCTGTTGCAATAAGCTAATCTTCTGTTTATTCAATTTAAGCCATAGGTGGGCTAGGAAGAATAAGGTGCGAGCAGATGGATCCACTATCATATGTGTGGGAGTTAAGTATGTATTACTGACAAGGTTATCGGGACAACACACACAAAGTACAATATTTTTGTGAATGTAGTTTTTAATCGATTAGGCATTGATCATTCAAACAAGATCCTGCATTGTACCATTAAGTTTTATGGGTTCGAAATTGATAAGGCTGAGGACCTCATGAAGATGGTGCAGATGCCCTGTTACGAATTACTGATGGTTGGTGCTCGTATTTATGTGTGTCAAGTTTTGAGAAGGGATCAATATTTTTCGTCACTGCAGAGAATCAATAACAATTGAACTTAACTTTAAGTGTGCATTGGACCCTTAGAAGGCCCTCGAAGCCTCGCACTGCATCAAACAAGAACAGAAAATCAATATAGTTATTGCCCTGACCAAAATTTATATGGCTGGGTTGCTCGCTCGGGTGATGATTATATGCCAGAAGGTGCAGTAGTAGAATACTTTTGAGGGAAAATGGGTGGTCGATGGAAGACTATATCATCTGAGAGCTAATTGAAGAAGAGACACATGGTAGAAAGTAACTTCTAACGAATCTGGCCGATGGAATTATCTTAACAGATACAAAATCTGAATCAAGTGCAAATATGAAAGTGTATCCGGTAATGTAATTTTGTCTGTTGTGTCTATGAAAGAAAAACAATGCAGATGGACATTTTGCTAGGGAGCTGCATGGTCGGGGTTATCACCTAGGTAGAAAATAGGAGAAGACCAACAAAGCAGCCTCATGGGCATCGGGGGTAGAAATGATGTTCAGAAAGTCTAGAAAACTTACACCAAGAACAACTGCAGTTAAAATAAGGAAACTAAGCGAAGGCGACAATTTCTGAATTTTAAATTTCATCCCATCTTTTTGTTTGTGTTTCTGATCAGGTCCACTGCCGTTGACCTGATCAGAACCACAAACGAGATTGAAAGGCAAATAGAGTATAATTACTTCCTTAGCAATATGAATTAATTGATTATGTTTTCTTGCCTTAGCATGCTTTCAACATTCCTTGGAGAAGATCAGATGCTTGCTGTAGTATGTGAATCCCTATAATTTTCAAGCTTGCCTCCAGCTTGTTGATTTTGTATTCAACCTGGTCGTTACCATCTTCGAAGTTGGTAAGGAGCTCCTCGTCTCTTGTTAGCTCGATCAGGAACACTACATTCAAAGTTGTAGCATTCTAAAAGCCCTCCAGAACACTTACTTCAGAAGCCTTAAAGGATACATGGAGGGTCGCTGTGTTTGTTTTAGGTCAAAATGTGTTGATGCACGTTGAAGATGTGGTCCCAACAGTTGAACAACACACTTTTATCGAGTGTTTCTCCATGCATCTTGCTCAATGAATTTGATAAATTAGTAAGCATGGAGTTACGTAGTATGTGATTTAAACCGACTCTACCAAGATTATCAAATGTTACGTAACTCCGAGCTCATTACCCTATCAAAATAATATGCCCGAGTTAGTGCACAAATATAAAAAGCTCAATCTGTCAGCCTTTCTGCTAATCACTCTTCTCCAATATAGATGACAAGATATCTGCTATGCAAAAGTCTACACCATCGTCATACATGATTGCCTGGGAGAAATTCTTCAGAAGACATCAACAAAGATCCTTCAGAAGAATTGCTCCCAGGCAAACATATTTGGCAACGGTGTAGACTTTTGCATAGCAGATATCTTGTCATTTATATTGGAGAAGAGCGATCAATAGAAAGGCTAAGAGATTGAGCTCGTTCGATTTGTGCACTAACTCAGTCGTATTTTTTTGATAGAGTAATGAGCTTAGAGTTACGTAATGTTTGATAGGCTTGGTAGTGCCGGTTTAGATCACACGCTACGTAACTCCATGCTTACTAATTTATCAAATTGGTTGAGCAAGATGCATGGAGCAATGCTCAATAAAAGTGTGTTGTTCAACTGTTAGGACCACATCTTCAACGTGCATAAACATATTTTGACCTAAAACAAACACAAAAGACCCTCCATGTATCCTTTAAGGCTTCTGAAGAAACTGTTCTGAAGGGCTTCTAGAATGCCATAACTTTGAAGGTAGTGTTCCTGATCGAGCTCACAAGAGACGAGAAACTCCTTACCAACTTTGACGAGGGCAACGACCAGCTTGAATACAGAATTAAAAAGCTGGAGGCAAGCTAGAAAATTATCAAAATTCACATACTACAACAAACATCTGATCTTCTCCAAGGAATGTTGAAAGCATGTCAAGGCAAGAAAACACAATCAATTATAACCATATTGCTAAGGAAACAATGATACTCTATTTGCATTTCAATCTCGTTTGTGGTTCCGATCAGGTCAACGATAGTGGGCCTGATCGGAAACACAAACAAGAAAGCATGGGATGAAACTTAAAATTTAGAAATTTGCCGCCTTCGCTTAGATTCCTTATTTTAACTACAATTGCTGTTGGCATAAGTTTTCTAGACTTGCTGAACATCATTTCTACCCTCGATGCCCGTGAGGCTGCTTTGTTGGTCTTCTCCTATTTTCTACCTTGGTGATCATCCCGACCATGCAGCTCCCTAGAAAAGTGTCCATCTGGATTGTTTTTCTTTCAAAGATACAACAAATGAAATTACATTATCGGATACACTTTTATATTTGCAGTTGATTCAAATTTTGCATCTGTTAAGATAATTCCGTCGGCCAGATTCGTTAAAAGTTACTTTCTACCCTGTGTCTCTTCTTCAATGATCTCTCAGATGATATAGTCTTCCATCAACCACCCATTTTCCTTCGAAAGCATTCTCCTATTGCACATTCTAGCATAAAATCATCACCTCAAGCGAGCAACCCAGCCATATAAATTTTTACCAGGCAATAAATATATTGGTTTTTCGTTCTTGTTAGATGCAGTGCTAAGCTTCGAAGGCCCTCTAAGGGTCCAATGCACCCTAAAAGTTAGTCCAATCGCTATTGAATCTCTTTACAATGACACAAAAACTAGATATCTTCACAATGCTTGACAAATAAACATGAGCAACAACCGACATTAAATCTTAACAGGCTATCAGAACCATATTCATGGTTCCTCAGCCTTATCAGTTCGGACCTACCAAACTTAGCTGTAAAATTGCAGACATCTTATTTGAATGATCTATGACTAATCAGTAAAAATATCATTCAAAAAATCAGTGCACTCTGTGTGTGTTTCCGTGATAACATTATCAGTATTACATACCTCCTATATATGAAGTGGTTCAATCTACAAGCAGCTTATTCCTCTGATCCCATCTTTACTGCAGCCTCTTGCGATAGTTTGTCAAAAGTTGATCAACTGTCAGTTCCTTATATCTACAAAGAAGAGGAAAAAAATTGATGTCACAAAAAGAATATTATCTATCTGTTGCATCAGATGTGGAGTCTGTTGCAACAGATGTGGAGTCTGTTGTAACAGATGTGGAGTCTGATGGAATATATCAAACTAACCTTTCTGGTGGTTTTATTTGTTCCAATAGTTTCTCCATCTATTGCAACATCAACAACAACATAAACATCAATAAAAAAAAATAACAACATTTGTTCTAATTACATCATCAACAACAAAGAAGCAACATCTTTTGTGCCAAAACCATCAACAACACCACACCACGAGTTCTAATAATGCCAACCCCACCAAAAACATCAATAAATGCATCAACAATAATGAAACAAACAAAATTCATACAAAAAAATAATACTGCCAACAAGGCTTTTAAACTTCTCCCAATAGATGACTTTTTTTTCATATTATAATAAAAATTCTTGGATTTTTTATTCAACACTTACAAGTTTCTTAATTTTTTTTAATACATATGATATGGGTAAATAGTAATTAAATTAAAAAACAGATGTAAATAACTTGCAAAGAAGAAGACAAGAATGAAAGAGCAATAATGAACCATACCTTAATATCAAAAAGGGGATCAAAATAGAAATTTAAGTCAAGGAGGAAAGATATGGATGGATTTAGATCTGAAAACATCTTTATGAGAAGAGAAGAGAAAAGAGAGAAAAAAGACCGTGACCCTAAAGAGGAGAGAGAAAAAAATGAGAGTTGAATAAAATAAACTGCAACTGAAGGAAGAGACGAGATAATTTCTATAGATGTATTGTGTACATAGACGTGGTGGTTTTCAATATTCATTAATTAATATTCATTAATTTCATTAATAATTTGAGGGGCACGAGGAAGACTAAGACTACTGACATTGAAAATACAAGACAAGTCTGCTCAATGAATTCACTTTTGAGATATCCAAGAACCATTTTTTACTGCCTTTAGTAGTAAGTACTATTACTTGATATTATCTACTCGGACCAGAAGCTTCTTGCTTTAAAATTAAAAGAGAAAAAATGATTTTCAAACAGATATGTCATCTGTTGCAACATATATAAATATCTGTTTAGAAATCCGAACACCTCAGTCATCTGTTACAACATATATAAATATCTGTTTAAAAATTCCAATAGCTCAGTCATCTGTGACAACAGAAGAAAATATTCATTTGATAATTAATAAAATTAGATATGTCATCTGTTACAACAGATATAAATATCTCTTTGAAAATTTCCAACAGCTCAGTCATCTGTCACAACAGATGCAAATATCTATTTGATAATTAAATCAGATATGTCATCTGTTGTAGCATATATGTACCTGTTTGAAAATTTTCAACAGCTTAGTCATTTGTTGCAGCAGATTTCATTGCAATTGATTTAGGTGGAACTGGGGATGAATGAATGAGCTTGCAGGATCAACTATAAATTCAATCGAGTCTTTGCAATTGCATGGCATTGATATTGCGTTTATCCCGACCCGAGTCATCGATATATCACTCTGAGTTGAAATGAGTTCTCATCAACTCAATATTAGGATAGTGATAGTACCTAAGTTAATTTAAGTGGAACTAGCGATGAATGAATGAGCTCACAGGATCAACTACAAATCTAATCGAGTCTTTGCAATTGCATGGCGTTGGTATTGTGTTCATACCGACCCGAGTCATCGATCGATCACTCTGAGTTGAAATGCGTTCTCATCAACTCAATGTTAGGATAGTGATAGTACCTAAGTTGATTTAGGTGAAACTAGGGATGAATGAATGAGCTTGCAGGGTTAACTACAAATCCAATCGTGTTTGGTATTGCGTTTATCCCGACCCGAGTCGTCGATCGATCACTCTGAGTTGAAATGAGTTCTCATCAACTCAATGTTAGGATAGTGATAGTACCTAAGTTGATTTAGGTGGAACTAGGAATGAATGAATGAGCTCACAGGGTCAACTACAAATCCAATCGAGTCTTTGCAATTGCATGGCGCTGGTATTGCGTTTATCCCAACCCAAGTTGTCGATCGATCACTCTGAGTTGAAATGAATTCTCATCAACTCAATGTTTTAAAAACTATATCTTTTAAAAATTTTAAAATTAATTAAGATCAATTTTGACAAAATTAGCAATTTCAAAACTTGTCATTCTTTTCCAAAATTACAAATTAACCTATACAAATCATCCATTTGCGCAAAAAACTTTTCATTTCAAATCTTAAGTTCTCACTCTTCTCTCTCTCTCTCTCTCGGGGTGTCCTCTCCCTTTCAACAATACAAACAACAAATACTCAACATATTGCTCAACCCTTCAAAACAGGTTGATTTTTTTCCCATTTACGACTGCATATAGTTGTTTTTTAGACTTCATTCCCGCTTGTATCCGTTGTTTTCTCTATCTTCGCATGTAATAGAGTTTGAGAAGAGTTCTACATTTGTTCTATATTCTAAAAAAATAGGGCTTTTTAGTTAATGATAAAAAAGAATACTTTTAGTTGTATTATCTTCGAGAATGGGTTAACAATTTTGAGTTTTGATGCTAAAAAAGTAGGAAGCACCCGAGAAAACCCTAGTGTTTCTCTTAGTGTTTTGTTGATTGTCGTGGTATTGTTGGATGGTGTTTGTGGTGTTGTTAGTGGCTGTTGTTGGTGGTGTTGGTATTTGTGTTTTTTGGCGGTGGTGTCGGTGGTCTTGGTGTTGGTATTGGTGGCATTGGTGGTGGTCTTGGTGGCATTGGTTGTGGTGGTGGTGGTCCATCTGTTGTAACGGGTGAAAGATCTGTTGGGAGATATTAAATAGGTCTTCAAACAGATTCCCCATCTGTTCCAACTGATGGGTTATCCGTTAGAGTATTTTCTTGTAATATGGCATAGAATCATTTATTGAAATTTCTCCACCTATTGAAATAGGTGAAATATCTGTGGGGAGATATTAAATAGATCTTCAAACAGATTTGGGTTCCCCATCTGTTCCAACTGATGGGTTGTCCGTTGGAGTATTTTTTTTGATTATGTGGTAAGAGTAATTTATTGAAATTTGTCTCACCTTTTTAAAGAAAATTATGCAGACATCAAATGCAATGTATTTTTTGTTTTTCTTTTATTTGTAGTTAAAAGATGTCTCCCAAAAGAAAAGAAACAGAAAGTGGAGAAAGTGGATCAATTTCCGATCACCAAACAAAAAAGGCTAGAGTACAGATAGATTTGGAGGAACTTCTAGAACAATCTCAGTCAGGGCAAAATGAAGCCGAGGAAAGTGATAACTCCTCCTCACCAATGGGGTGTGAAATAATATTGAAATTCCAGTATGATTCTGTCAAAACCATTAGTATTGACAAGTTTCGAGTTGCAATGCCTATGAATAACCCTAATGCAGTATTTGGTGATCTTGTACTTAAATGTCAGTTGGGGAAACCTTTTGACGAAATTAGGATTATTATGAAGAAGGAAAACATAGATGGACTTTTTAAGAAGAGCTGCTTTGCACACTTTCTTGAGCTGTCTGAGCCCCGCCCTCTCCGTTTCCCAATGATCATGGTATATGACCTTCTCAAGCGTAGGATCATGTATGCGGAGGATGATGGAGGTTCGAAGGAGGGCGAAAATAAGACGGATGAAGTCTGAATCAACTACTATGGCATGCCGATTTATTTTGGATTGAAAGAGTTTGCCATTGTGACGGGCTTGAGATGCGATCATCCAGAAGAACCTGCCATCAAGAAAACACCCCACAAAGGGTCCAACAAATGCAAGGTAAAAAAAGATGGGTTGTGGGAATTGTTGGACCTAGCTACAAAGTGAAGGATTTGATAGTGGATCTCAAGAATAAAGACATACCAAAGCACTACAGGAAGAAATTGTGCTTAGTTTGGCTTGTCTATTCCGTTTTATTGGTAAAAGACGTCAAGAAAGTCATAGAACATGATTTGTTGGCGCTTGCTGATGATTTTTGGAAATTCAACGACTATCCCTGGGGCTACGACAGCTACTTCTTGACTTTCAAATATTTACTGAAAGAGATAAAGCCAAAGACGACCACATTATACGGCTTTCCTTGGGCTTTCATGGTAAAATTGATCACTATTTTTACTCATTCATTAATTTATATTGAATATACTTGTGACTTTTTTTTCTTGCTTCCTATTTACAATTTTTAGGCTTGGACATGTGAAGCCATTCCTCTCCTCCCAAAGCATTTCACGATTACCCGGATAAGGTTTCTCATCCAAGGATCCTTAGGTGGTTGGCTGCAGTAGAAAACAGTAAAAAAAATATTAACGAGGCTGATCTCTTTAACCTTTCGGATGATGCAGTACATCTTCTTTCAACTAAAATAATTTGCCTCAAATAAAGATATTGAAACAAATGTTCCATCTGTTGTAACACATTACCCGTCAACTGCAACTGGTGCAACAGATGGATAATCTGTTGCAACAGACGATCCATATTTCACAACAGATTAACCATACTCTGTTCTTTAAACCCTACTCAACAGATTACCCATCTACTGTAAATTATGCAACAGATGGGTATTTTGATGCAACATATTATCAATTTATTTCAACATACAGATCAGCTGTTGCGGTAGCTAGATTTTTTGTTGCATAAGTTGGTTGTGTTAACATAACCCGAGCCCCATGTCACCCAACTGACTGCAAATTATTATTATATGATTTAAATTCCTCCCGTCATTTTTTTATAGGTTGTGCATCCTTGGATCGTGCCTACCATTGATGAGCTGGAGATGACTTTTTTTCTTAATCTGGGTCTTGTTGATACAAAAGAAAACTCAAAGGTGGAGTTAATTAAGAATAAATTGGATGGAGCAACATCCATAAGAAGAGTAGTTAGGCAAGGTCAGTCTAATATTGAAGCTCTTCACGACCTAACTCAAACTAGAATAGATCCGGGTGCTTCTTCTGGGGTGTTGCTGGTGGAGTTCTTTGTGATGGTGGCAGCCATCCTGCTTCTGCTTCTGCTGCCAGTCGTGATTATGATCATATTGGTGCTCAGCAAAAAATAAATATGTTTGAAAACACCCCTTGCACAGGTCCTCCTTCTCACCCCTACACCGGTCCCTTCCACCTTTACAGTGGTCCCTCTCACCCCTTCTCACCCTTATGTTCTCATTGTAAATGCAAAGTGTGAAAGGACAGACAGGATAAACTCCTCGACAAGCTAGAGGCTATTAATGAAGCTACCGAGGAGTTGAAATCTAGGAGGGGTGTCATATCATCCAACGAGGTGAGGGAGCCATGCACTCCTACAGTGGAGGTTAGGAGGAAGAGAAGAAAAATTAGACAAATTCTCTCCATTCTAAAATTGGCAAAAATTTCAATTCCCTCTGCTCTAATAGTTGTTGAAGTTCAGGGGCCACCGAAGAAGGTGGACATATTCGCGGCGCTTGGCAAGGAGAAGAAGAAGGAACTGGAAGAATTCATCAAGATGAAGGTTCAAAAAGAATACACCATGCATTCATTTACCACCAAAGACTTCTCAAATATGACAAATATATGCGTGTGGTACGAGGACAACGTAAGTTTACTTTTTCTAACCTACCCTTCAAATCTACTCCATGAAGAAGAATCTACGCAGCAGATGTGTAATCTGTTGCAAAAACTGATTCAGAGAATCCTCTGCATCGGATTCTTTCGACTGTGTTTTTATTCTTTACAATTACTAACCTATTTAAAAATTATCTTCTTATACCACAGTATGTTGATGAAATTCTCTACCTCATGAGGGGCAGGCAATTAGCGTACCCGGATGCTTATGATGTTTTCGATAGGATAATGGACCTCAACTTCTACAATAATTTCAAGGATAGGTACGCTAAACTCTGTAAGATAGCTGATTCCGGTGGCCCTGGATTTGATCAGTTAGTTTCTATGTTCCAATGGGATGAAGAAGCGATTAAATATGTTAGAGGAAAGAGGTCATATCCACATGGAAAGAGCTGGACCAAGGCAAAGAGAATCCTTGCAGCCATGAACGTGGATGTCACCCGTTTTCTCACTGTTGAGATACTACTATACGAGGGAAAGATTAAGGTTTATGACTGCAACTTACCTGTGTTCAGTGAGAAGACGTTTTTAACCCACATGCAGCCACTCTTGAAGTTGTTGCCCAAGTTGTTGACGCAGAGTAAGCTGATGGATCATTTACCGGCTGAAGTCTTGGCGAAGGAATCATGGGTTTTTAAAGGTCGAAATAAGAACATCCAGCTCCCAAAAAATACAATCGGTGCAGCGTGCGGGCCATACTTACTTGCATACATCGAGTGTTTACTGACCGGCACACAAATGACCGGTGTATGCAACACCATTGTGGGAAAGATGTAATGGGTCTGGGCATATGGGGTGCTAAGTAAATGGTTGGAGCCCGTGTATAAAAAAGAACATGTACAAAGACAGAGACGAACACAATAACAAATTTTTATTTCAAGCCAATTCACTATACATATAGGGACAATAATTTTTATGTCTGGAAAAGTTGAATTTTTATAAAGCAATAGATTTTATATCTGTCATAACAGATATAGTACCTGTTGTGATAGATTGATTATCTGTTGGAATAGGTTGGTCATCTGTTGCGTTATGCAGATGTTCCCCGTCTGTCTGTCGCAACAGATTGTCGATCTGTTGCAACATATAACTTATCTGTTGTAACTGATCGGTAATCTGTTGGAGCAAATGAAAAAAGTAGGAAGACCTGTTATATAATTTCCAGCAGATGACCAACGTGTTGCATCTCATGTTGCAACATATGTCTAAATCTGTCTGATGAGATATGTCATCTGTTGTAACAGATGTATTATTTATTACGATATTTGAATCTAGTACTCCATTTTAATTAAGATGTTCAAAACTCAGAATTAATTATATTCATAGACAGAATAAAATAAATCGAAGCCTTCGAAAATTACATGAAATAACTCAACAAATAAATGAAATGTAAAAAAAATCATTTTGAGTACAAACGATCTACTCTACAAATAAATCAACAAGTTAAACCAAGGAGGATAGGTTATTGCATTGTCGGAATCAAGCTATAAAGATCTAATCAATATATACAAGTTGTTCTTCATTCAGTGCTATGGCATTCGGCTTTGGTCATCGTGGATCTTTAACGTCGGTTGCGTACGGCTTCTGAGCTTTCACTTCTCCATATTTCCATAAAACAGCAGCATATCTTTTGTGGAGTAATCCGGCATCAAGTCCATCATTTGGTACTTGTAATTCATCACTCAAATACTCGACATAGGCGGCAACAAAAGGACCGCAATCCCTACGTTATAAAAAAATAGATAATCCATATCTTGTAGTTCATACAAGCGTTGTGAAATTTGTGAAATGAAACTAAATCATAACAGTTAAACTTACAGGCTACCAATGGTTTGTTGAGCAATTCCGTCAACATATTGTACATCAAATGGATTAGCTATTTTATCCCGGTATGCTTCAATCGTTGACCAATCAGTACAAATCTTTTGATCTAAAAAACCACTCATATCAAGGTAAGTAGGCAATATTTTGGCCAGCTTTTGTATCTCAGATGACGACTCAGAACGTCTCCTTCACAATATCGAGTCATAAACTCGGATGCGCCTCTCTTTTAGAACGATGACAGCCAACACCCAATGGAATTCATCACCACAATTGATTGGGATGTACACTTCGTCGATCAAATGCTAAGGTAGCCAACCGGAATGCTAAAACCTTTGATGATGTTGATTAAGCATTCCTCATTTTGGGAAACTTCCGAGTGCTGTTAACAATACCTATTGTAGGCATTATTGATGTAAACTTTGTACAAACAATTGCCTGTTGTGTATCTGTATTGTTCTTGTTCTTGCAACTTGGCCTTCTTTCAAAGATAGTAAAAAATGACATTGATGTGCTGTACATATTATTAAATATTTCGGATTACATGACGAAAAAATAATACGCCGATGTAATTAAATAAAGTATTAATTAATAGTAATATGTATGGCCTTTAAACCTTATCATTCCAGCAAGTTTGGGGCTGTGACATCAAATAGAACCAATTCTTCATTCCGGAATGTGCAACAACAAAGTCGAACATATCAAAACCATGACTCGATTCGTTCACTTTGTAGCGCTCATCATTTTGTTTTCTACATGATAATTTATATGTGTTAATGTCAGGTTCTTACAACAAGAATTGTATAAACCAATATCCATAAAATTGATTTATGTACCTGCCGGCATGATGCTTTAACAGCCCATCGATAATCCATTCTGAATAGTCGTTAATCAACTGTGTTAGTTTTTTTGGAGCCTCGTCCGAGATGTTGAACCCTTCAAATAGGTAATTCTTCCGTTCTCCCAAACTGACAGGCTTCACTTTTTCTTCATCTTTTGAAGCAGTTGATGAATTATCAACTGTCATATTATGCTCTTCGACAGTAGCTGTGACATCCACCTGAAAGCCAGAATTGTCAATGCTAAGTAGAGATATACAATAGATTTTCCACCTGTTGCAATAGATAAGTCTTATGTTGCATTAGATGGATTATCTGTTGGGATAAATTCAAACAGGTAAATGAGAGCAGTATGATTATTTTGAATAGATGACCCATCTGTTGCAATATAAGACTCATCTGTTGAAACAGATAACGAATCTGATGCAACAGGTTAGACAACAGTTGCAACAGATTTGATAATTTTCAGTAGATATATCATCTGTTAAAATAGATATGTACTTGTTTGTTTTTTGGAACAGATGATGTATATTTACCTTCTTCAGCTCATGCTGCTCTTCTGTGGACCTTGCACACTGAACATCGGTGCAAGAAAAAGAAAGAGGCATTGCAATTTTACTTTTTTTTATGATTGATGATGCCTTGGAGGTGTCTTTCCTTCCTCTTAGCCGCCTTGATCTCTGGTGGAGTGTCTGGATATAAAATCCTCTTTGATGGAATGACACCCCTCTTAGATGTCATTTCCTTTACAGAGGCATTTAGTGCATTAATAGAACTAATCACTCCATCGTGTTTCGCCTTGCAGTCTTGATATTTGCATGAAGAATATTCGCTAGATGCGGCAAAATCTGGAGAAAAATCTGTACAACCATTATGATCATAATCATAATGGATTGTTGTTTCAAAAACTGTAAGAGGAGTATCATTAGCCCCACCCTTCAAAATTATTTTTCTTGTGATGGTTGTTGCTCCAAACAATTCTATTTTTATTCCATCAATGAACTTAGGGTCCGATAAAGTTTGCACAGACCGTAAAGTAAGAAAAAAATGGCATCTTCAACTCTCGGTTGGTCGGAACAAGCCACCGATGGACAATCTAAAATAAATCGGTACATATATTAAGAATGATGATGAAATCATTTAATCATTAATTAAAACAAAAACTTGATTAGAATTGGACTTACTGCTTCCTTGGGGGGATTGAAAAGATCAAGAAATTTTGCATTTTTATCTGTTTTGGCCGACAACCATCTCAGAATTCTTGGACAGGAAACTTTTTTCTGGTAGTTCACTTGTTGTCTCAAATAAGAAATGGCTTTAAATGCCCAAGCCTATAACATAACACTAATAAATCAAAAGCATTATTGAATAAAAAAATGATGAATCATATCATGATAAAAGAAATATTTACCATGAAGGCCCATGGAAAATCATATAAGTTGACTGTTTTTGGCGTTAACGGAGTCAACAAATATTCGATAGTCATTTTAAAGCTTTCATAACCTCAAGGATAGCTGTTAAATGCCTCAAGATCCTCGGAGAGATTTATTAAATCGAGGCTTATGTTGTTGTTAACGTCTCTCGCCCAAAAAACATTATGTATAAACCAAACCAAGCACAATAATTGCTTGTGCTTCTTTGAAAGTTCTTTACCTTTCAACGCTTCAATCAGATTTTTGTTTTTGAAGCTTGGACCAACAATGGACACCAGGTCATCACGATCACTCGAATTGCCTATTCCTTTTTTGGGTGTGCGGGGTACTTTTTTTTTGGTCAGAGTAGGTATATCTTGAGAAGGAGAAAGAGGATAACATTTTAGTCCGGTAACTATGACAAACTCCTCCCAACTAAAACAAACAAGCATGCCACAATAATTTATCCACACCTCATCCATCTTATCTTTGTTTTCATACATAAACCAGCGCTTGAGAAAATCATATACCATTTTCATCTGGAAACGAGCATTGTTGTCCTCCGGCAAATTAAGATATTACCCAAAGAAGCTTTTCCTAAAATAAGAATCCAATTTTTATTCTTGAAGTATTTTTCTGAAGGCGTCGAAAGATTTTCTCATGACTGACTTAACCACGAGATCACCTGTTAAATCTGTGGCACCATCGCACTGTATTCTTACAGGATAACGATCAATGCTGAAGGTTTTGACCAAATCTTCGACGGAAGGGCTATTGGCATTTGGATCATCTCTTTTGAAATATTCCTCCTCCCCGTGTTCATTATCTTCTGCTCCTGATTGAGATAAAGCTTGTAAAGGAAGCTCATAGCATAGTGGATGTAGCTGAGCTGTGGTACTTGTTCCTTTACTTGAACTTGATTCGATTTTTTTTCTTTTGGAAGCCATGTTATATTAATTTAACAGGAACGTAACATAGATTATAATTGATTAATGCATAACAGTAATATAATAGTTCCAACAGACAACTAATCTGTTGCACTAGATATGTTATCTGTTGTAATATATAACCGAACTATTGCAACGGATGAGTAATCTGTGGGAACCATAAAAACAACACTATCTATTGCACCTTGTATTTTATCTGATGTAACACATAACTGACCCGTTGTAACGGATGAGTAATTCATTGGAAACCATAAAAACAGATCACTAAACTGTTGCACCAGGTATTTTATCTGTTGCAACATATAATCGACCTGCTGCAACGGATGAGTAAACCGTTAGAAAGAATAAAAATGGATCACTAATCTATTACACCAGATACGCTATCTGTTGCAATAGATAACCGACCTATTGCAACAGATGAGTAAATTGTTAGAAAGAATAAAAACAGTCCTAATCTATTATAAAATAAAGAGTAAACCGTTGGAAAGAATAAAAACAGATCACTAATCAGTTATCTGTTGGATCAATATTGTTTAGATTTCTTCCAAACAGAAGAGTCGTCTGTCGTAACAGATGAATGATTTGTTAGATTGTTCACCTGTTGTATCAGATTTTCATAGTTGCATCAGATTTTTTTATCTATTGTATCAGATTTTCATCTGTTGCATCATATGTTTCATCTATTACATCAGATGTTTTAACTGTTGCAATACCATTTCTACCAAGACAAACATCAAATCAACCTAGCAACACCAATATGTCATACACACACGCACACTAAGAACATCAACTGTGATAAAAAATCACCAAAAAATTTGAATCAACATTATGAAAATGAGAAGAAGAAATGCCAAAAATTAGGGTTTTTTTCAGTCCACATTTCAATACCAGAGGAGTAGTTGGCTCAAGTTCCTCTGTTTCTTTATAATTTTTTACCTGTGAAAAAGGAAATGGGAGGACGAAGAACTCAAAGTTGTTGTCGCCGGAGAAGTATTCACGTCGATTGACGGTTGAAAGTCAAAAAGGAACTCGCCCGACTATTTATCGCCGGAGTTTGAAGGGAGAAATTTTGTAGAACTGTTCGTTGGGAGAGAGTTGAGAGAAGCTGGAGAGATAGAGTAGTTGATTTGAATTGAAGAGGGGTGTGGGTTGGGTTGATTTGTATTTTTAAAAAGATTAGAAAGTTTTGAAAATATTAATCAAGTCCACAATTGACTTAATCAAGTTTCCTAATGATGTTTGACCCTATCTGTTGGTCAACGTCACCAATCCTTCATTCAAGACTTAAAAGACACCTTTCCTTCAATTTTCTCGACTTACTTACATAATAACTTATATCATGTTTTTCAACATAGTGTACTTAGTAAAAAAAAAAATTAGATCAAAGGAAATTAATAAATAATTGTCAAATGTCAATGAGACTTATTTAAACTTAAATTAATGATCAAACAGTGAATAATTTATTGAGAAAAGTAAAACGCAAGAATAAATGTACCACATAAATTTCAAAAGGAAAACGATTCACAAAATGATTAAAGCAAATAGGAAAATTGGTGAAGATATAATTAATAAACAAACTAATAAGAGAACGTATTGAAGACATTTACTTCTTAAGCCTCTATATTTAAGAAAAGAGGGAAACATGATATTGCTACTAAGGTGTAACTCGATCGACAAATTATCCTCAACAAAACTATACTTGTGAGAACTTTTATTGTGAACTTCACCCTCTTTGAGTTATCCCATTGCTTCGTTATAAAAAAAAAAGGATTTCTTTATTTACTTATAACTTTGTTGCAATGCTCATATTATTTTAGTTCTTGTTTGGCTTTTTAATCATAGGAAGAGAGAAGCAAGATAAAAAAAAGTTACCCTAGGTGTATGTACGGAGAGGACCCATATAGGTAGTATTCATCACTTGAGCTTTTCGGTGTATGAGGTGATTAGCTTGAAGCAACAACGTTTAGTATCAATAAAATTAAGTAAATGATAAGATACTCCATAAAAATTAGAAAGATCCAATATCATGAGCAAGACAATGCAAGATACAATTGTTTTACATGTTGTAAAGAAAAAAGTTTACAACATGAAAGCTAAATGGATTTTACAAACCCTCTTTATCACCGCCTCATCTTAAAGTAATGACTATACTGATGCATAAACCTTTAAACTCCAAGCATGTATATTAATTTTGAAGAATTTTCACAATCTATTTTATATTTTGTTTGAGTTGAGAATCAAAAATGAAAATGTAATATTTCTTAACGGGTTAGCCTTATAGGAGGATTAAGTAAATCACACTTAACATGGATAAATGACTAACTCCAAAATGGTTCAACTTAATTTGACAAAGCGAGTTCCTTAGATGAGGAAAAAGGTACTGATATTCGCTCCATTTCAGAGAAGAGATCGATTGATTAGCATTCGAGCGACATGAGGCAATTGAATTCCCATTATTGCAGAAGGAGAGTTCTGTATTAAAAGTTTAAGTAGAAAAGTATATAGTTTTCATTGCCTGGTGAGAACTTATAGAGAATAGACGCCGCATTGTACTATGGTTTATGACCACCCATGTGGCGCTATGATCGGCATTGCAGAGACAATTATCTGCTATTATATACATTAAACATCGATCGGAGGAATTAAAAAAATTTAAATTCTGCAATTAATCACTAAAAATAAGACTAATAGGAAAAGAAAAAACATTTGTAGATTATTATTGAGGTTCTTAGACAGAGGCTAATAGCTGAAATCAAAGCAGCACAATCATGTGATATCAGTTTAGACAAATTCATGCAACGAAAAGAAAAGGCGAATTCAATTCTTCTAGAAGTTAACCGATCAGATCTTGTTCCTAAAGATTAGGCAAAGTACATGGCTGGTATACTGCATATTCCACAATTAAATTCCTGAACGTTCAAGTTTGCTCTGGCCCATATATGCTTCAAACTTGAACAGAATCTTTCTTAGTTATCTGCACTGACTAACGTTTGTATCACACATAACTAAAGTGTCACGAATTACATAATATGTGTGAAATCCTTACAAAGTTATGATGCGTAATTTCCAGCTTATCATTACACTTCAGTCCGATCACTACCAACACTAAATGATTTTTATACCCTGTATCAAGACATTAAAGATTTGTAACCTTGCTCAGTGTCCTTAAATTCGATCATAGGACTTATATATTCTGAACTATGAAATGAAGCTGCAAACGTACGTCAATTACAGATAATTAATAATATGCCACTATCAGGACAAACAATGAGAACGACAAACAAAAAGAAGAAGAATGAACAAAAGGAAAAAATTTCACCTAAATTCAATGCTACTCAGATAGATTCTAGATTTTAGTAAAAAACAACACAACATTATGGTTGCATCAATAGAATAAATTCGACAACAATGACCGCAGTGAAAGCAACGCAATGAACAGACGAAATATTATAGCATCTAGTATGCCAAACAATGTCTGCCTCAATAAGCAATGCATCCCTATGACAATACAATTAATATTCAGCAAATTCTAAACTCTTCTTGTTGTGCTTCGAAGCATACCTGTCGTATCTCAAAAAAATTAGATTCATCCCTTCAGGTGGAAACCTCTTCTTTTTAAAAAAATTGTGACACGGCTCTTCTAGTGGAATTGCAACATAGATTCAAATTGAAAACCTGTCAAATTCAATTTCGATTCAACTGAAGCAACTAAGTTATCAAAAACTCTTGTCAACTCAGTTTTTGGCACAGTTCGAAGCACAAATGTTCCATCAAAGACAGTTTCTGGAAAGATATTGACAAAATTATTATCTAGAGTTGTCCTAAAATCATCCAAATCGCCAAAAAAGGCTCAATCTTTAATTGATTCTGCAGAAGATTCAGCGAACGAAAGCGCGAAGAAAGCTACTATAGAAGTTAACAGATCAAAACCAAGAAACAAAAGTTTGTGTTTCCAAGAAAATAGAGTTGGTGTTGCTGCTCCTGAGAGATTGCCCGTTGTGGCGAAGCCTCGACTTTCTGGTAGCATTACACCTTTTCACAGTGTTGAGAAATGCAGCAAATGCAGATTTGATAGGTTGGATACATCAAGTTATTGGCTTTCTCAGATTAAATTAGCTGAAACTGTTGGAAAACATATCGCAGTTATCAAATTATGCCTCTTGTATGGTTCATAACAAAAGTCACATAATCATTAGTTAGATACGTAAATAGAGTAATAAAATGTCCATGACTTTGCTGGAGATACTGATGTCAAGATGAACTTTCTTCAGCAAATAGAAGATGTAAATGTTGTATGCAGAGTTATGCCTCTTTGATGCTTCAGAACAAAACCCACATAATCATTCATTGGATAGATAAATTTTAATTTCGTTTGGATTACTAATAAACTGACATATGAAGAAGAAGAATAGTTGTTCATAATACCGTCTGTAAATTTATACATACATAAAGAAAAATTATACTCATGTAAATCAAAATTAACCAAATGAAATACACAGTAATAGAGAGCGCCTCACCCGAAGTACTAATATTGACAGAAGGCGAATTGGCCAGGCATATGAACAGATTGCCCATTTCTTCCCAATTTCTATTCCCCACAAAATTCAATTCTGCTTTGCTACAAAAATATATGAAATTGGACCATAAAATTTTTTTTTTTAAAAAAAAACTAATAAATTTCTGGAGAACCACATCGAATTTGTGGAAAAAAAACCACCTTTTGGGAAATCAATGGAGAGTTTTGCTTTGTCTATGAGTGGAAGAGAGGTTTTCACCGGTTGTAAATGCAGGAAAGTTTCAAATGACAGTTTTCTCTTTACAACTGAACACTTAATTTCACAATAATTATTTATTATTTTTAATTATCTTTATTTATTTAATAATAATTTTTGTGGTGCTGACGCATGACAGTTTTTGCCTCTCTTATTAGATATAGATGGATAGATTTTTCTTTTACTTTTACAAGAAGAGAAAGCTTCAACTTCCTAGTAATCCGAAGAATAAAAGTCTATAATAAGAGTTTCATTATGTTTATCATAGTATCCTAATACACCATTTGATCTAACCTTCCATACACATGTAAACGTTTTAATCAAATATATTCCGTCTGATCTAAGACAAGCTCCTGGGTGGTCAAACACCACAAAAGCGCGATCTTTTGTACCCCACCAAAAATAAAGTACGATTGTAAAAATCTTCGCAAAACGACCAAGAGAAGTCTTGATTACGAGATAGAAAATGATATCCGATGTCATTATCTTTAGAAGTACAATGAACTTTCAGCTGAGGCCAATCATAAGGAAGTCAATCAATGATTTTAACATGAAACTTCTTAACTATAAAACAATTTGCTGCTATAAAGTTGTCAAGGGGAAAGACAAATAACAACGTGAATAAAATAAGTATAAACAACATAAATCCCCTAGCTTAATAAAGTAATTACACAAAATCTCCTCTTATTTTCTCTCTCCCGAATTTTGGCAAATATACTCATACAATCGTCAACACATTATACATTGGTGGAATGTATAATGAAAATGTTATTCTTAAATTTAAAGAAATTGATATCCTTAATTATATCATTGTTCCTTAATTAACGAAAATAATTAGATATTTTTAACGCAGATATGGATAAAACTAGTAACTGAAATTTGAATTTCAAAAAAAAAATTATACAAGTCAAATTTTATTTTCTAATTTATTTGATGGAAGATCTGGAAACGAAAAAAGTTCTATTGCTGCAAAAAAATTCTTCAAAAAAAATCCCATAAAGCAACAAAATACTTCTACATACGTTCTTCAAAAATTCAAAAAGCATAATGAATATCCCAATATTGCTGCGGCATTCTAGAATTTGGAAGTCAGACTCTAGTTATAAGTCATACAAAAGTGACGCAATAATTGTTTCGGAAAGTATTACTTTCTTGGAATTGATTTCTACTATCGCCATGGAGTTGGATATAGACGAAGTGGGTAAAAAAAATAAAGTGAAATATGTGGTTGAAGGAAACTCTTCTCCAATTGTAATAAGAAATGATAATGGAGTGAGGGTTTACGTTGAGTTAAAGAAATAATTTGTTGGTTTGGTTAATTTTTCGCTTTGTATTTCAAGTTGCGATAAAGCCAATAGTGAAATAGCATTTGATACAGCCACTGGTTCTGTAATGAGTATCGAGGGTAGTGACTATGATTCAGTTATGTTAACAGTTATTGAAACGGATATCAATATGCTCTATATGTGCCTGAAATGAAAGTTAAAAACTTCATTACTGATTGCAAGAATACTAAAATAATGGTGAGTCAGATATACAAGGATAAGAAAACTCTTGTTTCAGTAATGTCAAGACACGCAATAGCGAATAGATTCAACACAAAAGCGAAACGATCCGACAAAAAAAGGTATGATATCATTTGTATCTCCCGATGTTATAACATATTGATTTTTTTATGTTAAGAAATTTATGTTGTGTATTTTTTTGAACTGTTGATATATAATGCTATCATACGAATGTATAATGTGATTTGTTATGTATTGGTTAATGTATAATTAAATTGTGCCAGGTGAAGAAATATATGATGCATTGGTTTAATAGATTGTGAACTCGTTTGTCTGTTATTACTGATTTTTTAATTAAAAATTTTGAATGTATAATTAAAATTATACATTCAGAGATATGTATAATATAACTGTGGTATTGAAAGTTATTGTTTTTTTGTTATTAATATGTTATGTTTTAATATTTCTGTTTTATACATTGATTAAGTTTTTATGAGTTGTTACAGATATGTACTGATAACATGAATACATACTTTATGAAATTTAATTCTTTGATTAATGTGTTGTATTATTTATTTTTTGTTATTTAAAAAATGAATGTATAATTTATATTATACATTCAGAGATATGTACTCATTTGTCGTAACGAAGATTGCCAGTGGGTCATGAAGGCCTCTTGTATGAATGAATCGGAATTGTTTGTGATTAAAACATTTGTTTCGGAGCATAGTTTCAGTCTTAGGGACAGAGTGCTGAATAATGTGGTTCGACAAGTAATTTTGTGAGTGAATTTACTGCTCCAAAATTAATCAATCACAAAAGAATACACACCCCCGCGGACATTATCGAAGAGATGAAAGTTGTTTATGGAGTCGACATTAACTACATGAAAGCATGGCGCGCTAAAGAGAAGGAGATTGTGATGCTTTGAGGTGAACCAGCAGATGGATATAGAAAAATGTCCCGTTATATATATATGTTGAACCAAGTGTATCCCCAATCGCATATTCGGATGCATAAGGCAGTAGATAACGAGTTTAAATACTTGTTTATTGCATTGTGTCCGATGATTTGGGGTTTTGAATTTTGTAGACCTATTGTTGTTGTTGACGGGGCACATTTAAGTGGTCCATATGAAGGAACATTTGTATCGGCAAGCACATTAGATGGTGCAGGTATTGTGCGTTTAATTTTTTTTTTGTATTGTACTTTTTTTTGTTTTGTTATTACTATATATTATTTTATCTTATACATTGTTAAATTTTTGTGCAGGTAAATTCTTGTGTAGGTAAATTTTTGTTGTTTACTATATATTTAATTTAAATGATTGACTTTTTTAATTTATATATAGGTTGTATTCTGCCATTAGCTTACGGTGTTGTTGATTCGGAGAATGAAAATGCATGAATTTAGTTTTTTCAAAAGTTTAGAGAGGCATTTGGTGAAAGACACAACATGTGTGTTGTTTCAGACAGAAATGAAAGTATCATAAAAGGTGTAAGCATTGTTTATCCTAATGTCCCTCATCTAGCATGTATATGGCATTTATGGAAAAACGTTTCCACCCATTTTAGGAAAAGCAAAGATAGACTTAGTGACTTTTATTATTCCATGGATAAATCTTATAAAAAAGAAGATTTTGAATATATTATGTCAAAGGTTGCTAAGGTTGATCAAAGAGTTAAGGAATATCTGGAGAAAGCTGGGTATGAAAAATGGGCTAGGTGTCACTCACCAGTAAATAGAGGTAGAATGATGACTTCAAATATAGCCGAATGTATTAATGGTTGTTTGGTTGAGGCTAGAAAACTTCCTATTCTAGGTTTCCTATACGAAGTTAGAATCTTATTTGCTGCATGGAATTGTAAGAACAACGAAATTGCATCGTATACAAATACAACTCTTGGCAGAAGATTTGAAGAAATTCTAACTTATAATGGTGTTAAAGCTTTACGGATGACGGTATGTGTTAAAATAATTATGGAACATGTTATGCCTTTTGGTAACAGGTTAAACCAACAGGGAGTTATCTTTATTGTGTTTATGATTCGGGACGGAGGTACATTGTAGATATTGAGCGTGGCAAGTGCAATTGTGGTCGATATCAAATTGATGAAATACCTTGTCCACATGGAATTGCCGTATTAAAAAGTAAAAATGTAGATGTAAAGGATTATGGTCGTTATTGCGCTGAATTGTACAGGACACAAACCATAGTGAAGACATATGAACTCCCGATAGTTCCAATGCCAGACAAGAAGGACTGGAATGTTCCATGTTTTGTTGATGATGAAGAAGTTTTGCCACCCAAATATCGAAGACCTCCTGGAAGGCCAAAAAAAGGAAGGCATCTAAAATCTAGTGAATCATTGTCTTAAAATTCAAACCGCTGCGGTAAATGCGGAAGATCCGGTCACAATCGTAGGACTTGTGGTTTCTTTCCAAAGGAATCATGATGAAGATAATATTTTTTTCTACATGTTAATGGTTTGTTTGTTTTTAGTAGTATAATTAGTTTAATTAGATTTCTTTGGAATGCTGGAACAATTAATTTTAAGTTTTTTGGCTGCTATTTGAGTTTCACTTGTTCATTTAATATTTAATAGTATTTGAACAGATTGTGTAATTTTTTGTTTATCATATTTCATAACCATATCACTGTAATTTCTAACTGATTGGTATATGTGTTATGTTGACCGGCAAATATAACATTCGCTTAAAAAATAGTTGAAACATAATCTGTATGAACTGTTATACGTTAGTATTTACTGATTAAGAAATGTATGATTTAGCATTATACGTTGTGTCGGTGTATTATCTTTCACAGGAAAAAATGTCATTCTATTCAATATTAATTGTTACACGTTATACATTTATATAAAGAATGAATTTGTTCATTTAAGAATGTATAAATTAGATTACACATTTGTATCATTGTATGAAATTGTGTAATAATTTATAAAAGTGATTCTGGTAAACTATGTTTGAAAATTTTGTTTAAGAAAATATAAAGTGTGACAACAGGATACTATATGTAATGTGTAACATATATTTAACGTATTAATAATTAGTGTAATGTAGTTTTACCTGAAAAGAAAATTTACGTTACAGTAAAAATATTATGTGTTCAAATGCAATGGCAATATATTTTTATTTTTTATTGTACACATCGTAAAAAAAGAATATAAGGCAAACTCAATTTCGACTAAGAAAAACTTTGTATCATAACAGTATTGTGTAAGAAACTGCTAATCAATTGTTTCAAAAAAAGAAGAAGAGATACATAAAATGTTCATTAACCATAAGAAAGTATTACTGAAAATGTGTAACATTAAACACCAAAAATAAGAAATAGTTCTATCAATGCCAACAATCAGAAAACATTGCTACTCTAAAGTAACAATTGTTTTTGCTTCAATTTCTTCGATAACACTTTTCCTTGGTCGAAGCGGATCTCCATTATCACTCGTGTACCCTTTATTTACCTTTTTCAATCCGTAATGCCACAGTAAGGAAGCATAGCGTGCACGTTGACATGCAAAATCAAACCCACATGAATAAACTTGTAGTCCTTCGCTTAATATTTCTGCATAGACACACACAAATACGCCACAGTCCCTAAATTTAAATAATAATAATAATAATAATAATAATCAGTAAATCAATTCTACCATTATTATAAATGAAAAATAAACTGTAATTTACTTACAAACTATCAGACGCTTGTTGTGGGATATTTTGCACATAGTCAACATCAAATGGTATTTCATTTACAAGACCAGTTTGTTGAGTAATCTTCCCATTGTAAGCTTCAAGTGATGGCCAGTCAGTTCGCTCGGTCTTATCATAAAAGTCATTGTCTGACAAGTAAGTTGGAAGCGTAACTGCAAGCTTTTGTATTTCAATTGGAGGTTCTTTTTTCCTTTTACTTGAAAGTGAGTCATACACACGTATTAATCTTCCTTCAAAACAATCACCGTCAATACCCAATGAAATTCTTTACCACAGTTAATTAGAACATATATCTCATCAACCATATACCATGGTAATCCAGCAGGCATACAGAATCCCTGAATTATATCAGCAATAGCATCTTAATTCTTAGGCACCACAATTGATTCTGTATAGTCTTATTGTGTGGATAGGTCAACTGCCGATTCCGCTGGATAATAGCGAGTATGTGTCTTCTCAACATATGTTTTAAAGAAGCAGCTTATCGTTGTATATCTATAATTATCACCCAACTGAATCTTTGATTTCTTTCTCAAGTAACAGAAGATCACATCTAAATGCTACAAGTGAAAGCAGGGTAAAATAGTAAAAACGAATCAAAGAAATCAGTAGCTTCGACCTTAATTGTTTAGTAGATGTATGATGTACAGCTATTATACATGACATGTTGGTTAAAGTTGAAGAAATGATAATGAAAAATACTGCATGTATGATATGTTATCATACACTGGTTAACATGTATAATATGTTATTATACATATGTTTTAATGTATGCTATTGTTGAATATTAAGTATCAGCAAAAGAACTTATGATATGGATAATAGTTAGAATAAGTTACCTCATCGTTCCAGCATGTCTTGCGTTCGGACATTAAGTAAAACCAATTTTTTGATTGTGGGTATGCAACGACAAAGTCCAATTGTCTAAAACCTAACCCAGAAGCATTAACTCGATAGTGGTTGTCCGTCTCTTTCCTGTAAAATAATCATTGATTACACATGACAGTAACTGTTTAGATTAAGATGGCAAAGTATTGTTAGGCAAAAATATAATACCAAATTTCTTACTTGGCAGAATGAGTTTTCAGCAATCCTACGACAATCCACTGGGAGTAATCAATCATCAATTCATTAGGCAAATATTGGTTGATGTTGTACCCATCAAAAGCATACTTTAGCTTCTCCTCTTTATCGATATCAACCGCATCCTTGGAGCCAGAACCATACTTTGAAATGTATGGTGACCTTAAAACCCTGGACTTCTTTCTTTCTTGTTTGGCAGGTGCTTTTTCTTTTGACGCTTGAAGCTCCCAGTCAGGTGAAATCTGACTGACTGGAAAGTCCCAGTGTCTTTCGGTCATTTTATTTAAAGCACCAACATCCAATGACTTTGTAGTCAAAGGTGTTGACAGACCAAATAAAATTGTATCTATAGCTAATTGTATTGAATCAGTTATTGTCCCACCAACTTCATCCTACGTGAACACATAAAGATTTGTAATGTATACATATAATATCTGAATGCGTAAATATAATAATGGTTACAACATTTATGTTAGAAATCATGACAACATCAATATCAGGAAAAACTTGATATGCAGTAGAGAAAAAAATCAATACATTCCAGTTGGTTCAAATTCACAGAAAAATTTGATATGCACCAGAGAATTAACATTAAGTCCCAATACATACTTTTACAAGGTCGAACACGTAGAACGATATTTTTGTGTAAAAAAAGAAGTGTTAAGCAAAAAAAAATACCTGAACATCTGTCACATCAGTAGATTTCTGATTTTTCAAATTCACTTCAGTAACATCTTCTTTAGCGGTTAGATTCACATCCTAAATTAAATAACAATTATCGTGTATTAACATTTATTTAAAGTATAATGTAAAATTTTTTGATGAGGTTTAACACCCGTGATAAGAAATTTCTATATGTAATGGGTGCATTTGAATATATAAATATATCAGTAGTAACAAACGATGTAATATTTGATGCACAAACGATTTTATGGCAATAAAAACATAAATATGTATGATGTTAATCATGAACTACAACCTTTATGTTAATGAAAAAGTTTGTACGTTGAATGTATGACTGTTCTTGATACATTCAATTGAATGTTTTATGTACATTTAATTGTCCTAATAAGAAGAATTTAGAAGAAACTGCATGTGTATAGAAACTTATAGTAGTAATAAAACGATATTAGGGACATAAGAATACCGGCAAATCTTATCTGGAATGTTTTTTTTTCTAACTCTTCATCGCTACATTCTTCTTCATATGCCATAATCTCATCCTATTATTTATGTGTTAATTATCATTATCCAAGTTGCATGTAGATAAAAATTTGTATTTATTAAGACAGCTGTTAAACAATGTGCAAAATATTGAAAGCGTCTACATCACTAAACTGTTAGTCATGTATGATGGATATTTATATATTGACATAATTAGATAACAGTTACTAATTGTATGATGTTCATTTATACTTTCATAAATATAAATCAAACCAGCATTAAACAATTGTTAGTTATGAATGAGGGTAAATTTATAACTGTGTAAGGATATTATCTACACTACATTAACAAATGTATAAGGTTAACTTATACATCTGAAATTTAATATAATATGTTAAACAGTTGTGATGGTTAGTTATTAAACAACGGTTAGTCATGTATGATGGTTGTTTAAATGTATAACTATTGATACCTCCAAAGCTTGCAAATCAGAACAGTCCTCCTTTTCAAAATTATCCTCACGACCTGCGTCTTTATCGGCCACATTCACATCCTAAATTAAATTACAAGTCGCTTTAATTAACAGTTCTTCATAAAATCATTTTCGGTGATTCTTAAATGATGTTGTTTAAGTAAGTGTAAATGACATTATTATTAAAGAAGAAATTCATAAATAACATGTGTTTTGCTAAAGGAAAATGTAGAAAGTTTAATGTATAACTGACCATTACACATTCAAGTTAATGTATGATGAATAGTTAAACTGCACAAGTTTAGTACGTAACAAATATTCAGGAAAAAAATACTAGCAATTATTGCTCTTCAAGAAGGTTCTGCTTATTAGATTTTTCATCACGAGACACTTCCATATCGTTTAGTGATCCTTTATCATAATCTTTATGCTATTTTAAAAACAAACAACATTTGTTTTTGATGAGGTAAGTATGTCGATTTATAGTAAAAGAAAAACATAAGTGAGAAAAAGTACCTGCATATCAGATTTATGTTGTCGCTCCTGTTTGTTGGATCCGTCTTCTTGACTTTGTTGTTGTTCATCAATTTTGTCCTCCTGTATAACAACAAAAATCTTAATGTATGAAGATTTCAGCAACGTTATGCAAAATATAATGAAATTAACTTGTTATACCTGTGATTGCTTATTTTGTTCATTCTTCAATGCTTTGACAACCTCAACAGGTATTTTTGATATTAGTGTAACCAGTTTGGCCATCGTTTCAGCAAACTTATCACGGAAAAAAAAAGTTAGTAGAAACAAATCATGCTATTCTGATAAAATGTACGATGAAAAAACTAAACTTACACATTTTCTGATGTAATTCTTTATTTCATCTCCATCTAAACTTGATTTAGAAGTCCCTTCAGGCAGTGTGGATGATGAAGGAATAGACTTGTACTAGTGACTCTGCGGAGAAACACCAATTTCTACATGATGATGTTGAATTTCAGACACACCAATTTCTCCCTTATCTACTGCATCCTTATGCGTTTCACGATACAAATCAGATCCATGATGTACTGCATGACCAGATCCAGATGTATCATCATCCATCACCGCTTGCTTTTCTTGCTCAAACATGACAGTCTTTCATTTCTTCAAAGGTTGGTCAGGCAATTCAAAACCAGCCTTTATGAGGATTTCCCGCGGCGGTATAGTGCTGAAATCACCAAATTCTTCAGCAATGGTACCAATAACTATTGAATTTCAACTGTTGTCCTTTTCAACTTTCCAGAATCAGATGTAGAAGCATAAGTTGTTGGATCACATATCTCAAAATCTTTTGAAAAGGATAAATTCAATCTCCTAACTTCATCGGTTGTAGGTTGTATATTCTTGTAAGAATGATGGAAAGAATAATAAAAAAAATAAAATATTTGCACATAAATGAAACGATGTTAATAAACAAAATAAGTACAAAGTTAAAGAATTACCTTAGTGAACATGCCAGACATAAAAGATTCATGCTTAGGCCTTATACACTGCACCGACCAGTTTAGTATTTTGGGAATAGCGTTTCTCTGACGGACAATAATTTTTTATTCTACTTCGGAGCAGCACTCAAACATCCAAACATTTAGAACGTGCGACATTCCACCCAATGAATATAACTGCTTCACAGTGTTGAAATCCTGCTGCCAGGAACTCATTAACTTTTCAAATGTCACCTTCCCCCATGGAAAGTGAATGTACCGACCGTCCTCAACAATTTGAAAGTGCGCAACACTGATTGGTGCTTCCTTATGCTGAGAAAACATGAATGTATGAACAAAGAACAATATCGCCAGGTTTAGAGCATCTTCAACGTTATTAAAGTTTTCATTCTGCACCCGTCTTATCAGTTTTGAACGAGTTATTGCTCCTTTATTGTCGGGAAAATACCTCGACATCAACGCTGATTTAGATGATGAAGTATACATATAATCATCAATATTACCGGTACACTTCAGACCGCTTATAATTGCGAATTCAAGCATTGTAAAAATGAGGATTTCCCCTTGTACCCAAACATGAAGCTCGTCTTTGTTATCCTGCTGAATTTCAAGCATGAGTAGGCATTTTGAAATCTGTCCTATCCAGTTGCACCGTGGCAAATCCAGAAATATGCCAAAAATCGTATTTCTAAATTCTCCCAGTACATTCTCTCCAAAATATTCCTTTATCTCTTCCCCGAAAGCACAGTTACATAAGCTCCCCATATGCAATGGGTGTGGTGGGACTTTATCAATTCGGTATTTCATGCCCTGGGAAAAAAACATAACATAATTAGCTAACAGTTACTGATTGTATGATGTTCATTTATACTTTCATAACATAAGTCAGACCAACATTAAACAATTGTTAGTCATGTATGATGGGTAACTTATAACTGCATAAGGTTAAAATATACAATACACTAACACAAGTATAATGTTAACTTATACATCTGAAAAATAATATAATCAGTAAAACATGTGTGATGGTTACTTATTAAAGAACAGTTAGTCATGTATGAGGGTTATTTATACATTGACAATTAAATTGTTAGTCATGTAAGAGGGTTAATTATACATTGACAATTAAACAGTTAGTCATGTATGGGAGTTATTTATACATTGACTGATTGACATAATTAGCTAATAGTTACTGATTGTATGATGTTCATTTATACTTTCATAACATAAATTAAATCAATATTAAACAATTATTAGTCATGTATGAGGTTTATTTATACATTAAAAATTAAACTGCTTAAATATATAAAAATTTCAGTCCAACATAACACTACAGTTATAAATGTATGATGTTATCTTATACATCTAACATTTAACAAATTATAACAGACCAAAATATATAGAGAAAGTACATTTATAAAAAATTTCAGTCCAACATATACACTACATATATGATGGTTATGTATACATCTAACAAATTATGACAGACCAAAACATAAACATAAAATACACATGTATGAGTTAACTTATACATTTCAAAAAATAATATCAGCTTTATTAGAATGTATAACCTTTACAATAATGTTTCAGAGCAACTATATTATACATTCCTTTGATGAAACACTAATGTATGATGTAATATTATACATGTCTCAAATTAAACATACAGTCATAGTAAATACCTTCGGCAGACGTGGTCGGCCGGAATCATCAAATTTCTTTTTACTTACTTTTGAAGTAGATTTTTTCGATTTAGAAGCAGCCTTATACGTCAATTTCTTCATTGTAACGGGGTCATTTCTGTGCTTTGATCGATTCTCTGCCCAATCAGGATCCTGTTCATCAAATGTAGCAGGAACAAATCCAAATGGAATATCTTGTACAATTGCATCTAACTGAGTAATTCCTAAACTAAAACTTGGAGGATTATCCATTACCAAATAACACTATTTTAAGTTAACAGTATTGAAAATCGAACTAAAAACAAGAAAATCTCAGATCTAACTTGTACCATATGAAAAATAACGAAAAGCCGAACTACTTAACTTGAATAAGCTTGAACAATACTATAATTTGAACATGAAAAAAAATAAAAAACGAAAAACCTTTGATTTGGAAAAGTTGAACAAAAAAAATCAAAAAAATTGAAAAACCTATTTTGAGAGGAAAGATCTATCAAAGCAGAAAGTCCAAAGCCAAAGGTTTTTTTCAATGCGTATGCTTTAAAAGTCAGACTTGGAATATATTATTTATCTGTACTATATTAATGGGATAGGAATTCGTAGTGGGACGTTCTTTTCATAGATCCTTCGAGCGAGAAAGGTGTTGCGCCGGGGCCTCCTCAAGGTCATTCGGAACCACTTTAAGGCTGTTTATTGACCATAGCAACGCAATGTTCAGTGGTGGGGCAAAGCACTAGCGAGAAGCTTCCCTTGGGATTATTTTCCCAGGCAATTTGCCTTTTTTGCGCTTATACGCTTTTCTCTGTCTTTGATGTCAAGCCCAGTCCCAGTGACCCATTGGATTGGATTTCTCCCTTGGGTGGACTCCATATGGGGATAACTTGTAACTTGTAAAGTCCAGGAATGAATGCTTATTAAGGAATCGGTAAGCTGATGTGCCATTACTGGGTTTCATCCTATGGCAATTATGGACTCGGGAATGAACGAAGTCGCTTCACTTCAAAGTAGAGGTTTGTGGTAACGGTGGACTGACAAATCAGCTCCAAGGCCTGAGTGCCTAGGTTGCAGTGGTAAGAGTCGCTGCCGATGGAGTTCCAGCTGCCAGAGTCTTCGATAAGAAAGAGGCGTCTGAGTAAACAGAAGTGAGATCTTTCTAGTTCTTGAACTAGCCTTCCCCAGCTTGAAGGAAGTACAATATTAAAAACAATTAACTGTTGAATAACTTACAATTTGATAACCACAAGTAGATTTTACTTCAAGTATGCCGTAAAAAAAGGGGTTTCAAAAATGGAGTAAATAACGGCTTGTTAATGGGAGCATAAGGGAGTAAAAGACGGAAGGATGAAACCGGTTGTTACATGCATAATGTTGATGAGAAAGAAAATACCCAATAAAGGGATTTTTGTAATTATTATGGGATTTATGTAATTACTTTACCAATTGGGGATTTTTTGTAATTATTTAACTTAAATTTGTGTATATATATATGTAATTCTTAGATAAAATAATCATCATATACCACAGTGACTCATTTTGAGAAAATATAATTCTAAATTTGTAGCTAAAACAATTTCAAAGTTTAAATCATTTATATAAAAAAATTAATTTTCACCGGCAAGACATTAAATTTTGGATAACTTCAAATTAACTTCATATATTTGTTTGACTACATATTATGAACCAAATCTTAAAAATCCATCTTCAATTTTTTTTTTCAAGTTTGAGCCATTTTAAGAAGAGATTTAATTTTCACCCGAAAAACTTCAATTTTGGATCAAAATTAAAAAAAATCTAACTTCATATATTTGTTTGACCATATATTTTAAATCAGATTTTAAAATCAATCTTCAAAAAATTTTCAATGT
Source organism: Capsicum annuum (assembly GCF_002878395.1). Lineage (NCBI taxonomy): Eukaryota > Viridiplantae > Streptophyta > Magnoliopsida > Solanales > Solanaceae > Capsicum > Capsicum annuum. The sequence goes on along the minus strand of NC_061122.1, from coordinate 3,998,691 downwards.
TAAATCCAATTTTGGGAGAAATTTAATTTTCGCCCTCAATATTTCAAATCTGTATCAACTTTTAAAAGTTCACCTTCTTATATTTATTTGACCATATATTTTGAATCGTATTTTAAAGAGCTGTCTTAAAATCTTTTCAAGTTTATACTATTTTTGGGAAAAAATTCATTCAACCCACAAGACATCAAATTTAAAATTTAACTTCATGTATTTGTTTGACTACATATTTTGTATCATATTCTTAAAATCAGCCTTAATTTATTTTTTTAAAGTTTATACCATTTTTAGGAGAATTTTTTTTTTTCTATCCATATGACTTCAAATTTTGGATCAAATTTTAATTTAAAAATATTGATCTTCATATATTTGTTTGACCACATCTCTACCTTCATTTTTCTCGTTTTACTCAATATATTAGAGTATTATTATTAAAGCAAATTACATATTTGAGCAATCGGTCCATAAAAAAGCCCAAAAAATTCCAATCCAACCAAAAGAGTACTTACCAAAATCGCGCCAAATAGAGAGATTTTGCAAAATCCAATATTGCTCACCTTTATAGTTAGTTATCTTAGAACCAAAAATTTTCTCACAAAAAAAAAAAACAGTATTCAAAAAGGTACAATTCTTCTTCTTCTTCTTCTTACTCTCACTCTTCACATTTTTTATGTGCATTTGATTCTATATACATACAATTCAAAATTCATCTTTTGTGTTTATTCAAACCCTAGAAAAAGCGATTTTTTTGTTTGATTTTTGTAGAAAGAAATGGTTATGGATGTTAACAAAGAAATGAATGCTGCATTTGCGAAGGCGGAGAAGGAGATGGATGAGGTTGACGAAATGCTGGTGGGTCGACGATTTACGAAAGCGAATAGCAAGCGTGGAAGTGGAATTAACCAGGTGTTGAAGTGAGTTTTTTTTTTTTTTATGTGTTGAATTTTGAATTTGCTTCTTTACGTTCGCGAGGTAGTGGTAAGGCGTGCGTACAATCTACCATTCCTGGACGTAACTTGTGGATTTTTTTTTTTTATAACCGTGGTGTCCGAGCCAGCAACTTGTGGAATTTTACTGGCGTTGTTGTTGTTGTTGTATTGAATTTTGAATTTGCTTCTTTACGATTCGCTAGGTAGTGGTAAGGTGTGTGTACAATCTACCATTCCTAGATGTTACTTGTGGAATTTTACTGTTGTTGTTGTTGTATTGAATTTTGCCTCTCAAATTCGACGAGTTAGTGGTAAGGTTTGCGTACACTTTATTAGACGTTACACTGGGTATGTGGTTGTTATTGTTTTGAATTTTGAATTTGCCTCTCGACCTCCACGAGGTAGTGGTAAGACATACCTTGTGGAGGTCAAGACGCAAATTCAAAACTAAAAACTCAATACAACAACAACATATCCAGTAAAACCCCACAAGTAACGTCTGGGGATGGTAGATTGTACACACACCTTACCACTATCTTGTGAAGTAAAGAAGCAAATTCAAAATTCAACACAACAACAACAACGCTAGTGGATTCCCACACGTAACGTCTAGTAGAGTGTACACAGACCTTATCACTACCTCGTGCAGATCGAAAGGCAAATTCAAAATTCAATACAACAACAACAATAACATACCCAGTGAAATCTCACACGTAATATCCAGTAAAGTGTACACAGACCTTACCACTACCTCGTGGAGGTCGAGAGGCAAATTCAAAATTCAAAACAACAACAACAGTAACATACCAAGTGAAATCTCACATGTAGCATGTATACAGACCTTACCACTACCTCCACAAGGTAGTGGTAAGGTGTGCGTACACTCTACCATCCCTAGACTTTACTTGTGGGATTTCACTGGTGTTGTTGTTGTTGTATTGAATTTTGAATTTGCCTCTTGACCTCCACGAGGTATTGGTAAGGTGTGCATACAATTCCTAGATGTTACTTGTGGAATTTCATTGGCGTTATTGTTGTTGCAATAAGTTTTGAATTTGCTTCTCTACCTCAACGAGGTAGTGGTAAGGTCTGCACACACTTTACTAGACCTTACATGTGGGATTTCAGTGGGTATGTTGTTGTTTTGTAGTTTTATTGTAATACATTGAATTTAAATTTGCTATTTGGAAAGCAATTTTGATGAAATAGATAAGTTTTTTGTTGGATTTTTTTTTTTTAAAATGTTATTTGGAAAGCAACTTTGATGAAATAGATAAGTTTCTGAATTGAATTTGCTATTTGGAAAGCAATTTTGATGAAATAAATAGGATTTTGGTAGATTTCTTTTTTTTTTTTTTTTAGATTTTTGTATGCATTGAATTTGCTATTTGGAAAGCAACTTTGATGAAATAGATAAGTTTTTGGTAGATTAATCTCTTTTTGATAACCGTGACGTCCGAGTCAGCTTGCCGGCCTAATTCGGCAGTTGCCTACCACCTCCCATGAACTGTCGGTACTAGGTAACTCTGTCTACCAAGGCTAGAACAACTGGAAAGAAATCACCTACTGTGTTTTTCTTCCCACCTCATGGTGCTCAACTCACTTCATTGACCACTAGGCCACACCCATGGGTGTCTCTTTTTAATGTAGTTTAGAGTGACTACTTTACGGTTTCGGAAATTACAAGGGAAGAAAAAAGTTCTTGGCAAAGATGATTTGTTTTTGGCTCTTCAATTGTGTTTAGTTGACAGTTTTGGAAGTAAAAGTAAAGTAAAAAAAATTAAGATGTACTGCTGAATCTTCTATTATCCATTCTACTGAGCACATGTGTTGGAGCGAGTTTGGTTTTTCAGTTCAACCCATTTTTATGCATTGGATTTGCTATTTGGAAAGCAACTTGATGAAATAGATAATTTTTCATAGCTAGTTTACAGTTTTGGGATATTACAGAAAGATGATTCTTTTTGGCTGTTTACTTGTGTTTAGTTCTCAGATTAATAAAAGTGTTGGAAAAAGAAAAATTAAGATGTACTTTTGCAAAAGATGGAATTTTTATGAAAAAAATGAGAATTGTTATAGCAGTTTTTAATGATCATTTCATAGTTTTGGAGGTATATAACAAAAAGAGAAAAAAACCAGGGAAGTGAAAGCAGAGATACTATTGAAAAGATGGGTTTTAATCGAAAAAGATGGAAGTTTTTGCAGCTGTTCTATTATGTTATGTTAAGAGTTTTTGTAAGTGAAATAAAATTAAAACATAATATTGTAATCCATGCCTTTCGCTTAGTCCACTATTTTAACTGCATCTCTTTGTTGTTTTCTACAATTGGATATGTTAAGTTCATTTTGCTATGTTTTTTTTCGTGCATTCGTCAAGTGTCAGATATGTTTTCATTGTGCTATGCTTTTTTTTCTTGTATTGCTCAAGTGTAAAACTAAAACAAGAAAAGAGGGTCAAGGCAGGTTAGAAAATGAAAGTAACCAACCAGGGATTTGGACTGGGGAAACTCTAGTGGAGGAATTTGTATGATGTACCCAGGAAGTAGCAAAGGAAAATCAAAACCTTCAAAAGCTAGCGAAAGAGTAAAAGAAGTTGAGTAATCTTCTTTAAAAAACACTTTGAAGTATGAGGACTGCTTAGACTCTTAAAAGTCGTTGGCTCATTCTCCCACTAGTGCATTCTGCTTGGCCACTGGATTCTAGTCCAAAGTAAAAATCTTAATCATCTATAAAAACCAAGTAGAAACTATTTTACAGATGCATAGAAGCATGTAGCGATGTTCTAACCTATTGACATCAAATTGACCAAAGTCCATACAGACATCAATGTAGAATATGCATATAATTTTTCTTTTGGCCACGATTGCTTTGGTTGTTATGCTACGTGGTACCTCTTGTTGCTCCTCCTTCAATAATTGGGAAAAAGTTTTAAAACTTTTCACTGTAGCTTAACATAATGTCTTTCTATTTAGTTATGCTTATTGAGTCTTCCACATTGGCTAGTGGAAGGGGGACTTGGTCTCTTTATTAGTTTTGGGTACTCCTCACCTCTTGAGCTAGTTTTTGGGGCTTGAGTTAGGCCCAACCTCCATTTTTTAATCATGGTATCCGAATCGGACCCATCCCAATTCTTTGTTTCTCTAATGTTGGGCACCCATCCCACATCGGCCAAGAGATTGGGGACTTGATCTCTTTATATGGCTCGGATAATCCTCCTCTTGAACTAGCTTTTAAGGTTGAGTTTGACCCAATATTCATTTCTTTATTGATCCTTAAAAACTTTTCGGAAAAAAGTTGCGTACATTTTGCATTTAACATTGATGGCAACGTGTGCAGGTCTGCAGTTGATACTGTTGTGAAAAAGGAGAGCATGTCTTCAGTTGATACCGTCGTGAAAAAGGAAGATGAAAAATGTGATTCACAGGTATTAAATGACAATTCATATTGAAGCCTGACTGATAGCTTGATTTTTCTCAATCATGGTTTATGCATGTTGAGGAATCAACTACACTTAATATAAGAAAAATGAAGATGCTGAATAATTGATTGAGGCTTTGTTTCTAAAAATTGTGATGTTTGCGTCTGTGAAATTATTGTTTAACTGCTAATAACTTAATAACTTACTGGATATGAGAGCATGAATTTTGGTTAAATTATTAATATTGGCAATCCTTATCGAATAAATAAATAAATATTGGTAATGTTACCTATCTCTGTCCCCATCCTCTCAAGAAAAAACAAGGAGAGAGATAAACTGACTGATTGTAGTCTTGTAGTGCTCTTTCCACTCCGTCTATCGCTAGCATTCTCACTGCGGTTTATATCCACTTCCTCCTCTCCTTTGTTTCTTTGTATTGTACACAATTGGCCTAGGTTTTGCTCTATTTCCCAAAATTGGACTCCTACTGGCACATATCTAGTTACTTAGCGTGATGTGCTATAGTACTCCTCGTCCGTTCTGGCATCTTAGCCATCCTAATATGGCATCTCAGGAAGCAAATGGGCGTGATTCGTTTGATGAAGATACAAAAATGTATTAATTTGGGTTAAGACAAGGCAAGCGTGTCTCTCTCTCTCTCTAGCCTTGGTTATGGAAGGCCTTAGTAGAATGTTTACAATGGGAGTTGCAAGGATTAAATAAATGTGTTAATCCAAGTACATCACACACTTTTTTCATACAGATTCTCTGATTTTTTGTGAGGCTAATAGAGAGAAGATTCTTTATTTGCACTTATTCTTCTGTTCTTTGAAGCTGTCTCTTGTTCCATTGCAATAATTCCTATGGCTTCATGCTGATGATTTATATAATATTACCTTTCAAAAAATGTGTTCTGAATTGATTCTTCAACCAGAAATATGTATTTTTCAACATGTGAATGCAAAGTTCTTGTGCTTAGTCGCAACATTTGTGCTTCACAGTTGTGCTAAATCCTGTTGCTACTTATCTGTGCTCAGCTGCCATTGACATAGGTTTGCGAGCTATATGCTACAATTTTTAGGTACTCTAAGAATACTTTTCTAGCTTCTTGGGCTACTAATTTTTGCACTGGATTATTTTTGACAAGATTTATAAGCAATAAAAGCAATTAGTAATACTGTGTAATTTGTTTTTTCTACTGTCATAATCATGTTTTTACATCTTGCAACTAGGCAGTTCTCCTTCAAGCTTTGCCATAAAAGTTGGTATATGTTCGACCTTTGCTCAGGGAAGCACTGGGGAACATCCCTCTTGGTTGCTGGTTCAAATCCAGCTGGTTGCATACTATATTTGTTGCAGAACATTTTACATAAATATGTTAGTCTGCTATGGGGTTTTCCTTTGTGATTATTTGGCTCAATTACAATACTGCATTACTTGAAGGAAAACTACATTATTAGCTTAATAGTTTTCCCTTTCTCTTTATCTCTCATGGATGTTTGGTCCGGAGGAAATAAGCTATGAAAATTGTCTTTATGAAAATTGTCTTTTTAATCATTCCGGAAATAATTGTTTACCAGCAATCTCTAGGAAGAGGAAGGAATATTGAAATTTGATGTCAGTAATTTATTACCTGTACATATCTTGTTATTTCCCTTTTTACTAAGTTAAACTTTAGAAGTTGCCAATTTTTGTATGTTGTGCAGAATAAGCCTTCCAATTTTTCCAGCGTACTCATGGATGACAAGATTTCTCAAAGTGCTGGAATAGTAGAAGGACAGCTTTGTCGTACTCAGATGGATTTTGATCATTCTCGTGAACTTCGTGGGAAAAGGAAAGTTAGTTCTCCTATATCGGACCTTCTACATGTCAAGGCTGAACCTGTGGATAACAATATGGTTGAAACTGCTGTGAAGAATGAACCGGATAGTTTGCCCCATAGTAGCATGGTTCAGGTGAAAAGTAATCATGGAATTACCTATGAGCTTTCTGAAGATGAACTGGATGATATGGTGCTATCAGAGCGAAAGAAGCTGTACTCTACGAGATGGGATCCTTCATATAATTTCGGTAGAGTTGTAGAGTGCTCAATCCAAATAGTTTCCTCAGTCTCTGATTGCATACCCACTTCATCTGCGCATGCTAAGCCACTAAAAGTTTACCCGCCACGGAAACGAAGAAAAACTGTCACGTAAATTTTCTTTTTGCTGGCTATATGCTCTATATATGCATATATCGATTTGTATATGGCTACATAATTACATTTACTGTGGATGGCCTCTATCCTCCGTTTTTCCTTCACATGTATGTGTATGTATTTACTTATACTGTACACATTTAATCCATATCTTTATGCAACAAACTGCAGAGATTCGGTTCAAACAGCAATGGAGGAAGATGCTCCGGGACTCTTGAAGGTATTTTCCCATCAAATTGCAATGTTAAAAGTCAGATGGCTCATAGCCTTTATCGATCTTTGCAGGTATTACTTGCAAAAGGCGTAAATGTCGATGAGATTAAGCTTTATGGGGAAAGTGAGAGGGATGAGCCTCTTGATGATTTGTCCACTGAAGACAGCTTCTCAGAGCTTCAAGCTGTTATATCTAAGGTATTGCATACATGTGCTCATGATCTTTCTTGTCACTAATCGCGGAGGAAATCTGCTTATATTTGTAATAGTTACCTGTTCCCTGCTGAAGCATGCAATAAATTTTAGTCTCTCAATGATCCGGGAAAATTGTTACAGATGGTTAGTTCAGGAATTAGGCCCTTCTTTGAGTTCTGAACTGTGATTTTTTTCCCCACATATTAATGACTGTCCTTTTCAAATAATTTACTAGTTGAAATCAGTGTTCTAAAAGGTGTGGGCGTGAAACGAGACGTTTTACCTGATGCGGGGCGAGTTGTAAGCCTTGAGGCGGTGCGTAAGCCCATGGAATTTAATTTTTAATATTTTATTCATTAATATACTAAAGATAAATAATTAGAAATAAAATTACGTAGAAATTATAAAAAATTCAATGAAATAAAAAAAAGTGGAAATGTATATAAAACTATTTCATCTTAAAATGTTAATCAAAGTCAATAATTGACAAAGAAATAATCAGAACTGCTCATCTCAAAGGCCAAATTAGACTTTGTAAAAAAATTGAGTAGAATTTTTTTTTTTTGAAACTGGTAACTTGTATATTTCACTTTAATATTCACAAATATGCAGTGATTTGGGGGCATTGGTCCCTATTTACAACAAAAGAACTCACAGAACCTGCAGTTATTCTACACAACTAAATGGAGTCTAGTACATCCAGATTTTCTACCGTTTCTACTGAGTAGGATAGTCTACACCAAAAATGAAAAAGCAGAATACAATTCATTTTTATCTGAATTGAGACAAGGAGATCCTTTATCCCTCTTTCTATTCATTTTAGCTATGGAAGGATTCAATAGTATGGTAAATATAACAACCCAAATAACTGGCTGGCTGAGAGGCTTCCAGGGGTCGTAATATGGGGGATTTGGAAATTTGTCATCTTTTATATGCAGATGACACCATTATTATTTGTGAAGCTGAAATAGAGAAAATTAGATACATTAGAGTACTACTGGTGGTATTTGAAGCTGTTTCAGGGCTAAGGGTTAACCGGAGAAAAAGTAACATTTTCCCCATAAAAGTTCCTAACATTCAAATTATGGTACAGATCTTAGGATGTGGAGTGACAAACCTTCCCTTTTGTTTAATATCTATCCTTTGGAAGGCTTAATATCTATCCTTGGGGAGGATCACTCTTATAAACTCAGCTTTGGATTCCCTTCCTACCTATGTGATGTTCTTATTTCCTATCCCGGCTAGTGTGGTGAAGAGATTGAATAGACTAAGAAGGAATTTTTTATGGAATGAAAAAAAAGAAAGAGGAGGATATAACCCGGTGAAGTGGGAAGTGGTTCATTTGAGCAAAATGCAGGGAGGAATTGGCATCAGAAATTTAAAAATTCAAAGTAGCAGTCTTCTGATGAAGTGGTTATGGAGATTCAACTAGGAGGAAACTTCACTTTGAAAAGAGGTCATTTCTCATAAATTTGAACTAGATACTTTTTGGTGCACTAAGGAGGTTAACAGTACCTATGGTGTGGGAGTGTAGAGAACTATTAGGACTCTTTGGCCAAAGCTGCATGCAGACTCTAGAATCAAGGTAGGCAATGGTGATAGAACCAAGTTTTGGAAAGATACTTGGATAGGGCAAACTACACTCCAAGAAGCTTTTCCTGATTTAATAGCCTTAACTAACTCTCCTGAAGTTCATATCAATGAATTTGGTCCCCTCAAGGTTGGAATCTGAACTTTAGAAAACATCTAAATGATTATGAAGTAGGAAGGGTGGCTGGGTTGTTGAAATTGTTGGAGGACATCCAAGTCACAACTACTGAAACTGGTTCTCTGAGATGGAAACATAAGGCGAATAATATCTTTTTTGTGAATAGGCTTTACAAAAAAAGAAAATAATGCAGCTTGGAATGAGAGGTCAGAGTTATGGAAAAGAATCTGGAAGAGCATGGTTCCAACTAAGGTAAAATGCTTCACATGGCTAGTAGTAAAGAAAGCATGTCTTAATCGTGAAGTACTACAAAAGAAGGGACAATAGTAGTGACTGGATTTTTCTTGTGTAATGAGATGGGGAAGCAAACAATCACCTATTCTTACATAGTAAGTTTACCACCTAGATCTGGAACTTGTTTTTCAGCCTCACAATGACAGTGGATCATGCCTGAACACAGAGCTAACTTGATGAATTGCTGGATTAGAAGAGGGGGAGCAAGAGACAGGGAAAATGATGGAGGATGATACCCTCGTGCATTTGGTGGTCAGTATGGAAGGAGAGGAATGAAAGATGTTTTGAAGACAAGATCAATTCCATCCATGATGTGAAATGGAGTTGCTTAGTGTCTTTATTTTTTTGTTGTAAAGAAAGTTGTATAGAGGAAATAGATGACTTGGTAGACTTCTTAGGTGAGCTGTAAAGCTAGAGTCTAACCATTTTATGTAACAGTGATTTTGAAGGTAGCCAACAGTCCTTAATTGCTGAGGAATGCAACAATACTAATTGTCAAAAAAAAACTGTACTGCTCCTATTCTCAAAGCACCTAGAGTTCCTTTCTTTTCAAATTGTCCACCATATGTATGCTGGTATAATGCTCCATCTTTTTCTGTCTCTAGTCTCCTTCCGTACTTCTTCCCAGCTTGCCAAGGTTGTTGCCATGTTTCTTGGCATTGTCCAGGTGATCCCTCTGAGTGCCAAAAAGATCCTCCATACTTGACTTGTCACTTTGCAATGGAGAAACAAATGTTTTACAAAAGCCAATCTTGTTTCCAGGGCAATACAAAGATCCTCCAACTTCTCTACTGAAGAGCCATACAAAACAAGAGACCTTTAAAGGGGTCTTTGGCTTCCAAATATGTTTCCAGGGCCAATCTTCAATCAGGTGGCTGCTAATATTCAGATCTTTGTAGTCTATGTTCACCCTGTAGTTCCCGCTGCTGTGACTATTCCACCACAGTTTGTCAACTCTTTCTTCTAAGCCTCTACAAGTCTCCAGGAAGGTGAAAAAAAAAGTCACCCTACTCGCTTCCTAATCATTTGGCATTCTTCTAAAAGTGATATCCTAACCCTCTTTTGACCGTTGCTCAACCACTGTTCTGTATTGGTAAAGCATCATGTTGTCGATATCTGAAAATTTCTCTTTTAGGCTCTCAGTACCCAGCCAAACAACTGCCCAGAAGTTTGTTTTGTTCCATCTGCAATTTTTATGGAGTACTTGGTTTTCAGCAAAGGCCATAGGGCTCTGATGGACTTCCATAGACTTACTCCAGAAGGAGTGTTTATCTCGTTAGTCATCTACCTGCCCTCCTCCATATATTTAGCATTGATGGCTCTTTTCCATAGCATTTGGTATTCCTTTGTGTATCTCCAAAGCCATTTAAGTTTTAAAGCCTTGCTTTGCATTTTTAGGTCCCTGATTCTCGGACCTCCCTTCTTTTTGCTTCCTGTTATAGCCTTCCATTTGACTAGATAAAAACCTTTCTTTTCTTTGTTTCCATGCCACAAAAGGATTTCCTGATGCTGTCAAGTCTTTTGATAACACTAATTGGTACAGGGAAGAGGGTCATCATGTAGGAAGGTAGGGCATCTAACACTGAGTTGATGCGTGTGACTCTTCCTCCCTGTGACAAGTATTGAGACTTTCATCTAGATAGTTTCTTCTCACACCTTTCTATAACATCATTCCAAATTTCCTTGGATTTTGATTTTGCCCCTAAAGTCATGCCGAAATACATGGTAAGCAAAACTCCCACTTCACCTCCGAGGATTGATGCTAGGAACTTCATATCAGTAACATTATTTATAGGGTATATAGAACTCTTACTCCGGTTAATGTGAAGCCCCGACACGCTTTCAAATAGTACTAAGATCACGCTCAGATACTTCGATTGGTCAGCGTGGGCATCACAAAAATCAATGTGTCATCGGCATACTGTAGTGTGTTATTTCCATGTTGTTGTTTGCCCTTCTATCCATTTCAGAACCACTGATCCAACTGATCCGCTTAGCATTTTTCACCATATTGTTCAAACCCTCCATTGCCAAAATAAATAGGAAAGGGGCTAGGAGATCACGTCGTTTTAATCCTCTTTGAGCTTTGAAAAACCTGTTTGGGATCCATTAATAAGGACTGAAAAGCACACTGTTGAGGTACACTGCCTAATCCAGTTTATCCATTTACTTCCAAAACCATCCTCTGTAGGATATCCAGAAAGAAACCCCAATTGACATGATCATACGCCTTTTCTATGTCTAGCTTACACAAAAAACTAGGTTTGTTCTGTTTGAATCTAAAGTCCACTGCTTCATTTGCCACCAAAACTTCATCCATTATTTGTCTCCCCTTGATGAATGCCATTTTTTGAGAGTCTACTAGTTTTTCTATCACCTTTTTTAATCTCTCAGTCAGCACCTTTGGAAATAGTTTGTAGACACTTCCTATCAGATTGATGGGTCTGAAGTCTCTCAGCTCTTTAGCTCTTTTCTTCTTTGGGATAAATTTATAAATTAATTTGCAAAGTGATTACAACAACAACGACATACCTAGTGTATTCAGACAGAGTGGCTCTGGGAAGGGTAAAGTGTACGCAGTTCATATCACAACCTCAGATGAAGTAGAGAGGTTGTTTTTGATAGACCCTCGACTCAGGACAAATAACAGTATAACCAACAAACAAATTAAAAAAATAAAAACACACAGCAAAAATAGGATAATAGACCGCTAGATAATAATGAAAATAAGGCACCCACAAGGTAATACTATAATTATCTATTCGAAATCAAAGACAACACCAAAACACCACGAGCAAGCAACTACAGGCGTAGATACAAACACAAGCACTCTTACCTACTATTACGGGTGAACTCCTGCCCACTAACCCTTTACCTTAATCCGCGTTCTCCACACCTTCTTATCAAAGGTAATGTCCTTTGTAAGTTGTAACTGCTTCATATCAGGTCTAATTACCCCCCTCTAATATTTCTTTGGCCTACCTCTACCCCACCGAAAACCATCCATAACCAGCCTTTCATACCTCTGAACTAGAGCATCCGTGCCCCTTTTCATCACATGCCCAAATCACCGCAACCTCACTTTTCGCATCTTGTCCTCTACCGAAGCCACTCCCACCTTCTTATGAATAATTTCATTTCTAACCCTATCACTCCTGGTAAGTTTATACATCCATTGCAACATCATCTCCGCCACCTTCAACTTTTGGATTTGGGAGTTCTTAATTGGCCAACACTTTGTCCCGTACAACATAGCCAGTCAGACTGCCATTTTTAGAACTTACCTTTAAGCTTAAGAGGCACCTCCTTATCACACAAGACTCCCGAAGCAAGTCTCCATTTCAACTGCCTTGCACTAATACCGTGCGTGACATCCTCATCTATCTCGCCATTCCCCTGAACCATAGACCTAAGATAGTGAAACTCTCCTTTTTTGGAGTAACCTAAAAATCCAACTTCACCACCACGTCAGCCTCATATGACAAATTACTAAACTTACATTCCAAGTACTCCGTCTTAGTCTTGCTCAACCTAAATCCTTTGGACTCAAGGTTATGTTTCCAAACCTCCAACTCATCATTAACACCTACCTGAGTCTCATCAATCAGTACAACATCATCAACAAATAACATACACCGAGGCACCTCCCCCTGAATAAGCTGCGTCAAAACATCCATCGCTATATCAAAAAATTAATTTGTAAACAAATAAATCCAAAGAAGGAACCTACATGAAGAGTGATGTATTTTTACTTTGTAGTTTGCTCATTGAGTATTTCCCCCTTTAGCTAATGAAAGCCAAAGAGAGAATAAAATTGAGCTAGGAATAAAAATATTTAAATTTTTATGCCTTTTAACTTTTTAAAATGTAATAACAAGTTGAATTTTATGCTTTTTGGTATTAATTTAAATACTTATTTAGCATTTTACATTTTAATTAGGAGAGTTTTTCTGGGTTTACGCTCCAAATTAGAAACTCGCCCACCGACTAAGCGTACGCCCAGGCTGACGAGGTTTACACCTCATGATACTTTCGCCATCGCACGAGGGTGTTTTTACTACGCCCCGCCCCATGGCTCGCCCTAGGAACGCCTTTTAAAACACTGATTGAAATTATCATTATCCTTTGCCATGCTTGCTTACGATTGACAGTTGATTATTGATTATTGTATGTTCAGGATATAGATTGATATCAGTTGGCAATGAGTTAATAACTTGAAGTTTAAGCTATTATTTGATTTTTGAAAATTTTGGCAGTCTCTTTGATGAAAAGCGGTGGATGCAAATATCTGCTATCATGACATTGCGCTTGGAAGAAATGTAGTTGGCAGCTTGTTGGTGAAGTGGGGCAATTTCTAGTTAGGACTAGATAATTACAACACTCATGAGTTGTTGAACAACTGCATGACTGAAATTTAAGTTTGGGATGGGAAGAGGTGGATTTTTAGATAACTAAAGTGATAGACATGGAGATAGAATCAAATGCCTTTTGATATCATTTAATGTGAACCATCGTTTTTATGTTGTAAACTTTTTATTTTCTTTTGTGAACTGAAGCCACTCAAGTCAATTAACAGAGTTGTCAAAGCTTCATCATGCCTTGATGGTGAGATTGAAATATTTGGCAACTTTAGGATTGTGAAACGAAAGAGTAAATAACAAAAAACTTGGCTTAATTATTCCCTCAAGCTATTGGGGGTTAAATAGCTAAGTTTAGCACCCCAAAGTGTGACCTAGTGGTTAATGAAGTGGGCAAGAATCATGAGGTCTCAGGTTTAAATCCCAACAGAGACCAAAACGTCAGGTGATTTCTTCCCATCTATTCTAGCCTGGATAGAGTTACCTAATATTTGTTGTTGGTAGGAGGTGACATATATCCCGTGGAATCAGTTGAGGTGCACTAAAGCTAGCCCGGACACCACAATTAACAATTTTTTAAAGCTAAGCTTAACGTCTTAAAAATGGAAAGGAAATCAGTACAAATCGATACGTAATTATGATGGGAGTAAATTAGGCTACCAACTATATACCATATATGATCCAAGCTTGCTACATATATAACTTGTCCAAGGACCTGCAAGGGACTTGTTGAATATGTCTGCAAGCTGATCACCTGACCGCACAAACCTTGTGACGATGTCTCCTGAGAGGTTGAGAGTACCTTTTCTCTTATAAATGATTAATCTCTATGTGATTGGCCCTCTCTTGAAACACTAGGTTCAATGCAATTGAAGTGCAACTTCACTATCTCACACAAGTTCCATTTCTTCAATCTTTCTAAAGTTCAACTCCTTCAAGTTGCTTGATCCATATGAGTTCACATCTTGTCGTTGCTATAGTTCTCAATATTTTGCCTCTGCACTAGATCTAGCAACTATATTTTGTTTCTTATTTTTCAATACCCAAATTTCCCCCAAATAGAACACAGTATCCAGAAGTGGATTGTCTATCAGACGGTGACCCTGACAAGTTGTCGGAGCAATGATTGCCTCACCGAAAAGTGGTTAGAAAATAGTGTAGCAAGTATAGGTCTACTCGGAATTGCTAGGTGACCTTGTTAGAATAATCAGATCCAATTGCCAATTGCCAGGAGTGATCAAAATCAGGCGGAACTTGGATTGGTAGTGTTGAAATCAGTTGGAGAGTGTGTTTGAGTATAGAAACACGCTTGAAGGTGGCCGGAACAGTGCTCACATGCCGCTGCATGGTAGATCTCAATGGAACTGGCGGGCTTTCCGGCGACGCGTGGATGGTATGTCTGGGATGACATTGGTTTGGGTTTTGTTCTTGAGGTCTTCTGCTTCTCGTGGTGGTCTTGGTTTGGTCACAACACTTACAACGGTGCTCACATGCCGGTGCATGGGTAGATCTCACTTGAACTGGCGGGCTTTCTACCAACGCGTGGATGGTATGTCCGGGATGACGTTGGTTTGGGTTTGGTTGTTGAGGTCTTCTGCTTCTCGTGGTGATCTTGGTTTAATCACAACACCTACAAAAATAGAGATCTGTTCGGACAACCAAGAATTTGGCCGGAAAAGTTTTTGAGGTCGAAATATTCTCTTCCTATGTTGTTGGCCTTAACCAAGCTCTAATAACATGAGAAACGAAAGAGAAATTAAGAAAGAACTCGGCTTGATTATTCCCTCACCTTTTAGGATTTAATAGTGAAGTTTACATGTCCTAAAAATGAATGGAAATCAATACAAATTAATATCTTATTAAAAAACAAGATGCTAAACTATTTACTACTAGCCTCTTTCCTTAATCCTTGATCTCCTCACTCTCCTATCAAGGGGCATGCCCTTGGTAAGCTAAAAAGAATCAATAATAAATTTGTTACATTCCTTATCTCTCTGTCTCAATAACCTTTTATAGGTATCCTACTTTCCGAAAACAAATAATAGAATGGAGAATTGACCTAAACATTATAGAACATGGAATCTTTATTCCTATTGCAAACACCGAGTTTTAACTTAAGTCCAACACATAACATTTTTGTTTTCCCTTATTCTTACAATTTGCAAGTGGTTAATATGTTGAACTTCAATAATAATAGTATCTAGAAATTGAAGTAATCCATACGAATAAGTAAATTAAAGAACGTGCATTAATTAGAGAAAATAATTAGGAAACTGAAAAGCATCCC
This sequence comes from Capsicum annuum, assembly GCF_002878395.1. Taxonomy (NCBI): domain Eukaryota; kingdom Viridiplantae; phylum Streptophyta; class Magnoliopsida; order Solanales; family Solanaceae; genus Capsicum; species Capsicum annuum. The sequence continues at coordinate 3,983,095 of NC_061122.1, read as the reverse complement.
ACAACATTATATATTAGTTACACATAGTAATAATTGTCAAGATAGAATGTAATAGATATGAAGGGGCAAAAGAAGAAACATTAACGTGGAACTAGTCGAGGTGCGTGCAAGCTGACCCAGATACCACGGTTATAAAAAAGAAACATTAATGCAGAGGAAAAATAGAACAATTAGAAGAAAGAGAAAGACAACGGGAAGGAGAAGGAACATGCTCATGTATAGATTCGTCCATTTATAACTAGTAAGTAATGTTGTTTCTAAGTAACATTATTTTCATTAATAATAATTGTTGGGATTGAAATATTAGTATTTTGAACATATGTAATTATGTAGAGAATTAATGAGGTGACTTTATTTACTTCAAAATTTAAAGTATCACATAATTTAAAATAAAAGGAATAAATAGCAAAAAATTGAGGTAAAAGATGAATAGAAATTCTTCCTCGAAAGAGTGCCACATCACCTCTCTTAATGCCCACAATTATGTATACTGGATATTAAAGAACTATATTCTATAAATTGTCAACACATAGGTTAATTTGTCAATGTGATGAAAGGAGAAACTCCCACATTGGTAACAAAAGGGTATTTGGGCCTCTTTATATGGTTGGACAATCTTTCACCCTTTGAGCTAGCTTATGGAGGCCTGAATTAGGCGGAAAACCTAATTTAACATGGTATCAGAGCTGGACTCAATGTCGGCCCCAGGAACAATTGTCGCGGGGGATACCCCGATCCATGAATGTCATGTAGTGAACTGGATGATGAAACCTCAAATTAAAAAAAATGTCCAAATTTGGGCTTGAGGGGAGGAGGTGAGGGTGTTGAAGGGAAATCTCCCACATCGGTGAAAAGAGGGTCCTTGGGCCTCCTTATAAGGCTTGAACAATCCACCCCCTTTAAGCTTGTTTTTGGGATGTGAGTTTTGCTTAAAACGTAATTTAAAAGATATACTTTAATCCACTAAAACTAACATAAAAATTCAGCTGAAGTAATTACCAAACTATAGCGAGACCATGTAAGTCCAATTGATGTAACCTCTGCAATACCCAAAACATCCTAGTATTTTAGATTACTGATGAGTTCCTTAGGAGATTTTCCTCTTGTAATTTTTGGTTGTAAGTATTAGTAGAATACTATGTATATTCCATTGTTTATAATGCAAGTTGCCTTTCTCGAAAAAATATTTTGCAAAACCCTAAACCCGTTCTTATAAGCAACCAATTTTTTTTTTAATAATCGTGGTGTCTGAGCCATTTTTGCACACCTAAACTAAATCCACGAGATATCTGTCACCTCCTACCAACAACAGGTATCAGGTAACTATGTCCACCAAGGCTAGGACAAATGGGAAGTATCACCTAGAGTTTTTTTTTTGTCTCTCCTAGGATTTGAACCTGAGACCTCAGGTTCTCAACTCACTTCATTGACCGCTAGGCCACACCCTTGGGTGCTAAACGTAGTTATTTAAATCCCCAATAGTTTGAGGGAATAATTAAGCCGAGTTCCCTCTTATTTTCTCTTCCGTTTCACAATCCTAAAGTTGCCAAATATTTCAATCTTACCGTCAAGGCTTGATGAACTATTTGACAATTCTATTAATTGACATGAATGGCTTCTGTTCACAAAAGAATATAAACGGTTTACAGCTTAAAAGGCTGCTTCACATTAAAAGATATCAAAAAGCATTCAATTCTGTCTCCGTGTCTCACTTTAGCTATCTAAAAATCCTCCTCTTTCTATGCCCAAATTTAAATTTCACTCATGCAATTGTTCTACAACTCTGGATTGTTGTAATTATCTGGTTCTAACTAGAAACGGCCCCACTTCACCAACAAGCTGCCAACTACTTTTCTTCCAAGCGCAGTATCATGATAGCAGATATCTACATCCACCGCTTCTCATCAAAGAGACTGTCAAATTTTTCAAAAATCAAATAGTAGCTAATTTCAAGTTATTAACTCATTGAATAACTTCATGATTTCGACATTCCAATTGCAAAAATATCAATTTATATCCTGAACCCACAATAATCAACTGGCAAGCATGACAAAGGATAATGGTAATTTCAACTAGTGAATTATTTGAAAAGGACAGTCATTGATATGTAAAAAAATAACTGCTAAGAAACTCAAGAAGGGCCTAATTCCTGAGCTAACCATCAACAACAATTTTTCGGATCTTTGCTAATTGTGGAATTCTAAATGGTAAGCCTACTTCTCTGACCTCTGAAATCATGTCACTTGCAGGAACAACTGTGCTCTTTGATGGAGGAACAACAGTAATGTTTTAGGGAATGGCAATGTTTTTTCTAAAGAGTAATAACTGTATATTAAGTCGTGACTTTTGGCCTCTTGTATGTTAAGTTGAAAGGGAAATATTAAGGAAAAAGTCAAAAAAACTACAAAAATGATAAATAGTATTTGAGGCCTTAGAGAGTGTCACATCACCAGCCCGATGTCCTTACTAGTTTCTAGGTACGTGCTTTGCACGCAGATCTTCAGTTAATTGTTTATTAAGAAACAATAGATTACATTTATTTAAAATTCTATGTAGGAAGAAAGTTCGTTTTACAATAATGGTAAAGTTTATCTACTCTAAATATTTACACGAAATCAATTCAACTACCATTAAAGGTAGTTGCAACGTATGATGGTCACAGATGCTCTATTGCATCTAACATAAATTAATCATTGGTCATAAACATGATAATAGCAAGTATATCTAATCAATTGGTACGTGGTTAATTTAATAGCAATAGATTTTTTATTTATAAATTTGTCAAACAGTCAGCTACTTAAAATTAGTTTATTTGTTAAGGCTTTGTTTCTCATTTGATTCTATTGAATAACATTAGAAGAAAACTGTAAAGAAATTATCTAAATTTTTAAAGATTGTTATATCAATAAGATAAGTTGGTGTAGAAGTTTTTGTTATTCTCCAAATTCCTTAGACTGAATAGTTGATGTTATTTTGGTCATTCAACATTATTATTTGTGCTTTTATAATAATATTTAGATACAGAGAGATAGATTTGGATTTTTCTGGTTATATCTTTTTAGGCAGGGTACTGATCCATTTATTTGATGTTGTGTTATCTTGTTGTTTAGCTTTTCTCCTCCCAACGACAGTCATTGTTAAAGCTAGCTCCACTCCAGTGTACAAGAGCTGAAAAAGTTAGCTATTGTTTGGCTTGTCTGTTTTCTCTCATTGAGCAGGTATAGGCATTAATTTGGTGCAAACTCTAGTTGTCGATATTCATTTTAACATGTTGTATCATTGTTATCTCATATGTATTGCCCTTTTTCTTTTTCAAATTACACTTTAGGCACGGTATCTACAATCCCGAAAGTGGCCTGTTGAATGGGGCTGGTGCCGAGATCTCCAGTCATTTATTTTTGTCTTTGAAAGGCATAACAGGTTGGTTGTTGGCTGCCACTCTGTGATTCTAAGGTCCTGTAGTGTTTCAGGATCCATCAGAATTTATACTTACATACATGCAGGATTGTGCTTGAGCGTCCTGAATATGGTTATGCAACATACTTCTTTGAACTAGTGGATTCTTCCCCTATTGATTGGCAAATCAGGCGATTGGTAATTGCTATGAAGCTTACTAGCTGTAGCAGAGCCACCCTGATCGAGAATAGAACACTCACGGTATTTACCTTAGCTGCTGCTATATTAGTTTTCTTATGATGTTCCCATTTTCATGTTACTGATGTTGATTTGACCAAATTTATTGTGGCCCATTTTCCCCTGGGAGGGGAGAATCGAGTTACAACTTTCTTTGGCGTCATTTGAAGTGAGAAATAGTTGCTTTTACTTTAACCTGTATTTGTCCCTTGCTCTCTCTTTTTCCTTTTTCCTATGAGATTTAATATGAAATCCTGGTTTGTGCCACTTCATCTACATCCGTTTTTGTTGGGGCTGTAGATGAAATAGGTTGGGGGCATAGATGATTGTTACACTTCCTCAACAAACTTTTTAGTTGTCAATGTTGCTTTACTCTTAATTCATGCTAAATCATTTCCACTATCATGATTGGAATTTGGTAACTAGATAAAATAATCAGTCTGTTTAGCCGTAACCCTGAAATGTTGGTTATCAACTTTTCCAATCTGAAACTGTTGCAGAACTAAAATAAATAAATAATTGTATATGCTCATTCTTTTAACAATTTAAGCTTTTAGATGAGGCGTTTCAGTATGATATTAGAGTAGTCAGAAGGTTACTGCCACCATTAACGAAATATTTCCGTGTACTTGGTTTTTGAAAAAAAAAATGTCTTTCCTTGTGACGGGGCATGTTCCTAGCCTAAAATAATAAACATAGGTGTTCTATCTCTAATGGCTTGAACTTTTAGATGAAGTGGTCACCATCAACGGGAACAGTTCCATACTTCCATATTCTAAACCAAAACGACCATAAACTTCTACTTGTACAAAAAGAAGATAGAGGATAGAAAAGGGAGAGGTTGTGCTTGAAGTTGTCAAGCTAGCTAACTTTTTAACCTGTCATAGGAACATTTGGCACCTTGGTGGAACTCTTAAAAAACATCATCTTAGTGGAAGCAGTCGTTATACGATAGTCAAGGGCTAAATCTGTGTGGTAAAAGTAGAAGCCTTGATAGGAAGATGAAGCAGGTCTGTGAGCGGAGACAATTATAGCCTGGTAGAAGCAGTTAAAGTAGAACCTTTAACAGCCCTAGAAAATGTTAAGAGGAAGTTGGATTTGTCTGGTGTAGAACGAGAGGTATTAGTGTTAATTGAAAGGAGGTGCAGTTTTATGAATCTTTTGCCTATGATTGTGTGGAATATGCTCTACTTGACTTTGTGTACTTGCACAAGGAAGGTGAACTCCCTTAAATTGGTGAGATCATAAAGATAGTGAAGGCATTGGTTTGGCTAATGTTAATCCTTTGGTGAGCTTCATAAAACTGCTTTATCTCATTGCATTTTCTTTCTGTCAGTTTTTACTAGGAAGTAACTATGCAGAATTACTTAAAACCATATTGTTTTACATGTAGCATGAACTATCTCTCGACCAACTCCTTATAGCTGGAGGAGTCCGATTTGAGTCCACATTTGATCCAATATATTTTTATTTATGTCCACCTCGTCGATGTTAGTAAAGCTTCCTTAGATCTTGTGGAGACCCTTCTGCTTGTTTCTACTTGGTTTCTGTGAATCTTCAATTGAACACGGGCTTCTTATTGAGGGGATAAGACAACTAGTAACTTGATACAGATGTTATTCTTTGCTGAAATTTGATATGATCAGTATTTAAACTAGATGCTATTTTCTAACTTACATAGTGGTTAATGTGGTGGAAGATGAATGATCGAGAAGGAAGTCTGAGCTGATTTATCACTAGCTGGTAATGGCAAAGCAGACGATCCTGTAACAATAAGTTCTCTGTGAAGTTTGTCTAAAATGAGAGTTAGGAGAAACTAGCAGATTGATCTCTCCTATATGTCTGATCAATGCCAATTCTGTCTCTCGTTCTCCGTCTGCTTTCTTTACGAAATTTAGCCCCTTCATTGATTTAAAAAAGGATCAACCTTTGGGCTACCTCTTTCTAAATGTTTGTTTAGGGTAATTCTTGTTACCTAAGAAAAGAAGAAAGAATGGGAATGATAAAGGGGCGATATTGCTCTAAATAGGCGATGGGATTTTGAAAGTGAAATGTAGGACGAAATGAATTAACTTTTTAGAAACAAGTACCGTCTTTCGCTTGTTTAGTGCAAAACCATCAATTGCAGCTGAGTTGCCTAATCGTGATAGGAAGTTATTGTTGGAAGTATGGGAATGGAAGGAAAATGGGAAGGAGGAAAAAAGAAATTTAGAAAGCAAAGTCGGGGAGGGGTATGATTAGGTTTGGGAACAAAGAGAAGACTTCAGTATATTCTTCTCTTCTATGGGATTTTGCTGGAGCTTTTTCTTTTCACTATAAGGGTGTAGAAGGTTTCATTAAGCACCTATGCTTGCTAAAAGTACACATAATGAACACCTCCAAACGAGCATGGACATAAGTTGTGCTGATATGGACAACAAATCATCTGTTGTACGACTTCTCGTTCACTGTTCAGATTCTTTTTGACTTTCATTGATTGTGGGTGGACAAGAAGAGGGAAGCGAATCTCAGATGGTTCGGGCATGTGAAAAGGAGATGTGATACGTTGACTATGATGGGTCTGAGTAGAAATAGAGATAGGTGAAGAAGTATTGAGGAGAGGTGATTAGACGTGACTTGAAACATCTGCAGTTTACAGAGGACATGACCCTATAGGAGGATATGAAGGTTGAGGATATGGGTAGAAGGTTAGTAGGTAGTTGCGCTTCTAGTTTCCCTTATCAATGATATTAGTATTTCATTTCTACTTGTTTCCTTTGCTTCGGTTACTGTATTATATGTAGGTACCACTGGTATTCTCAACTGTTCTCTCTTTTCCTTTTTCGTTTTGTCATGCTTTGCTTGAGCTGATGGTTTATTGGAAACAACCTCTCTACCCTCATAAGGTAGGGGTAAGGTTGCGTACATACCACCCTCCCTAGACCCTACTTGTGGGATTTCACTAGGTATGTTGTTGTATAGGAAGACTTGCATGAAAATTTAATCTGGCAAATTTTACTCCTGAACTACAGTATCATGCTCTCTCCTAGTTAATGGTAAAACATATTATCCAGTTGATCGGAAGCCAGATGAAGAGAGATCATGTTTTAAACTTTGCTTGGTATTGAGGCGTAGTAGTAGTTGTGGTTATTGTATGTAAGGAACGTGTAAGAAGTTCGTTATCGGTTATGAACTTATATCGATATGTTTTATCTCTTAAGGGCATATTAAGCAAGTATGAAAACTTTTGGTTTTCCAAGATTTGGCTCATATTATGAGACCAAACTTGCTTGACTTGGGCATTGTTTTCTACTGCGTTAGCTGCTAGATTGACTGAAAGCCATCATCTATTGAGGAAACACTTGAACGCAGATTGCTTTAAACGACAAATTTCTGTGATGTCTTAAGTTAAATCTCTTTTCTTGTTTCCGTACCCTGATTCCTACCTACGGCCTGTAATATGATCCTTTTGGAATGTTAAAATCTCAATAGAGACATGGCTTAATCATTGTGGATGTCATTTTGTACATGTATTCGATGGTTTTAGGCTATAGAAAATGTCTACAATACAAGTGGAAATGTCCTCAAATGGTCTTTCGACATCCAGAATTATTCATGTATCTTACCAACCTGTTTTCTGCTTACGATGTCAAATCTTTATCTCTTTGAAAACTTTTTCATGCTTCCATTGTTTGCACACAGGTCGGAAAAGATCTTAGCGAAGGAGAGGCAAAAGTGTTAAAATCATATGGTTGGGTGCCTAACACCGCGCTGGGAACAATGCTTAAGTATTATGATAGAGTTTATCATGACAGAGTATCGGAGAAACAAAGCGTGGAATGGAAATCAAAAATTGGGAAGTTGCTTATTGCTGGAATCACTGGCGGTATCATAGTTGAAAAAGATGAGGAAAACGTTGCTCAGAGTTGCCCCGAAATCAAGTTAGAGCTCGAGTAAATCATCGCTTCAGTTGTCGAAAATCTTGTAAATGCTCATCCTTTGTAAACTAGGCTTAAAATGTTTTTGTTGTACAGATTTCTGGCTTTGTTAGGCAGGCTGTCTAAAGTCTAAACTTAGTTTTTATTATAAAAAGGAGACAAATTGCAGACTTTTTGCAGGACATATTGAGGCTCTTAACAACTTTTTGCAGTATTCAATTGGGAAAATGCGGAAACAGCCTCTTGCAGAAATGCAGGGTAGTGTTGTTACGTACAAAAGACCAGTTTGGTTTGGTTCTTTCCCGAACCCCGCGCATAGCGGGAGCTTTTATTATTCTCTTTGATATATTATTGGCTCATGGAACCAGGTTTCGTGGTGTAGTTGGTTATCACGTCAGTGTGTTACACTGAAGGTCTCCGGTTCAAATCCGGGCGAAGCCATTTCTTTTCTTGAGTCAGGGTCTATTGGGTGTAGCCTCACTACCTTCACTGGGTAGAGCTAAGGCTGCGTATTCACCCACCCTCTCCCGACCCGACTTGTGGGATTAACAATGTTTGTTGTTGATGTTGATATTGGCTCATGGTTAATGTTGAACTACTATTAGAAGTACGTTTAAGTTATATACACTGTTCACTGTAAGGAATTTTCACTGTTAGGTTACTTTTACCTGTTTGTAGTACGTAACGTTTACCTGTATGGGGTGGAGGAAGCGGAGGTGGCGGCGGCGGGCGGCAACAAAAAGGGTGTGGAGGAAGAGTGGTGGTGATGGTGTAGGGATCTTTGTGTAAATAATAAAATTTGAGGGTTTTAAAATTAGTGTCATTAACACTAATTTTAAAATTGTCACCTCTACTCAATATTTAAGGCTTGTGTCACTTTTTTTTAGTTTTGAAACTTTTTTGTCACCTTTAATTAATTTTCCCTCCTTAGGTGACGGTGATATACTTAAATGGTGTTGGGCATTACATGAAGGTGTGGAATTTGGTATTGTGTCCAAGTCTTTTTCAGTTATCTTATTTTTTTTTAACCCTTCTCGTGAACTCTCATCTTTTTGCTCTCTTGGTGACCAGAACCTGAGTTAACGGTAGAGGATACTTACCATCTGAGCAACATCTACTCATCATCAAACCTTGTTTTATTGTGTTTAAAATGATTTTCTTGATAAAATTATTTTGACTATGCTTTAGTTTCAAACGAGTTGAGATCGGCGATATCAATTCTCACATTGATCATATTTTATATAGCACGACGATGTATACAATTCTTTTTAAGTAAAATTCTATGTAAATGCAAATGGTATACACATCCAAAACGTTTATGAAGTTGCCTTTGATACACATTTTCGTTGCTGGACACAACTTCTGCCTTCGGCCCAAAGTCTAAGTTGGGCTTAGCAAAAATGTCACAAATAGCTTGAAATTGCAAAAATAGCCACATTTCAAGAAGTTGTCGAAAAATTATTATTTTTAGCATGAAATAAGTTTAAAAAAGAGGGCGATCAACTTTTTTTCAGCTTTTTCATTTTTTTCTTCTTCAAGTTTCACGGTATTATCATGAAGTTTCACTCGCTAAAAGTTTGACCACGAGTCTTCTATTATGAACTTCAACATTTTTTTTCATGAAATTCTTTAAAATATTTTTCTTCGTCTATTTAACCATTTGAATTAAGCTTCATTGGTATCATTTTTAACTTTAGTAAAAATGATGATTTCAATTTTTTACCATCAAAAAAATTGTGTTAGGGTGATAATTAACTCGTCCTCAACTAGAGATCTAACATTCAAACCAAAAAGTTATATGTCAGCTTCTAGTTCTGCCCTTTGACAGACAACACTCTATTCTAACGTGGTATTTTTTGACACGAACTCAAATTAATTGAGTCGCAAAATAGGTATCGAAATCGAGGCAAACCATTTTTTTTTATTTGGTGCATTTGAGTTCTTCAAATTATTTTTTTTAAAAAAAGCTTTAATATGATAAAAATTGCGATATGCACAGGTCACATACCGTGTATTACATAGTTTCGTTTTATTCTTTTTTATTGTTCCTCATATATAATTGACAAAGAAATAAAACAAAAAGTTCTTCTTAGTTGTATATAGTATTAAAAAAAAATTAAAAAGGGAAAAATGTTCGAAATATATTTAAATTTTGGTGAAATTTGTTGTAACACGCACAACTTTGCGGGGTACTATGACCTCCCTCGACTATTTATTACCGTATTTTTCTAGCATATATTTGCTCAGTTGGACCAGTGCGTGAATACACGCACATTGAGCGCATAAGGGTCCAAAGTGGTTTAGCTTGGCAAATATATGTCACAAAAATACGGTAATAAATAATCGAGAGGATCATAGAACCCCACAAAATTAAGTCGTATTACAATAAATTTTACCAAAATTTAAATATATTTTTGACTCTTTTCCATTAAAAAAATATGGGGGACAAATCATATTCATGAGAACTTTCTCGAATCAACTTGTTTGAATTTATTGGATCAAAAAAATGATGTAAAAGACTTATGTTTTTCTTTTTTGTCAAAGTGGTGTTCAATGAGATGATTCCTAGGTGCACCGCCTTAAAGTAACTAAAACTAATGGAGTTGATATTGAAAAAAAAAAAAGTGTCAAAGTTCTTGCATTACTCCTTCAATGATAATGACACTTGTTCTTTTATAATTGCGACCAATATTCAGTTCAGTTTACGTGTATCTTAATTAATTTCATGAAATATCAGTTGTCTCATATCATATACATATAGATAACTCTGTCCACTAATGTCACGATCCAAATGGTCATGAGGACACTAACTTAGGAGGAGGAGTCCCACATTCGCAAAACACAGAAGAGACGTTGGGTATATAAGTAAGCAAGCCTTACTCCCTAGTGACATGTTTTAAAGTCGTGCGGGCATGGGCCCAGAGTGGACAATATCACTAGTTGGTTGGGGAGTTACAGGGTCTCTCGGGCCTTGAGATGGTTCTGGATGCCCGTCGCGGCCCAAGCCTCGGCTCGGATCGTGACAAGAATAGTATCAGAGTCACTCTTGTGTTCAGCCTTGTCGATGTGGGCCAGAGTTCAAACTGAGTTTAGGCAAATCCCATTCGGTGAGGCAAACCTCACGCTGGGTATATATTACTCTCTAGTGACGGGTTTTAAAGTCGTACGGGCCTGAGCCTAGAGCGGACAATATCACTAGTGGGTTGGGGAGTTACAGGGGTCTCTCGGGCCTTGATGGTTCGCGATATCCGTCGCGGCCAGGGCCCCGACTCGAGTCGTGACAACTAAGAAGGCAAGACTTCGAAATAGATGAACATATAATTTTTTTAATGTATAAATAACATAAATACCAACTCTTTTGGAAGTAATTACACTTTCTCCCATTTTTTTAATTACTTTACTGTCTCTCCCTATTAATATACATAACATAGCCGATATATACATAGCATTCTATGTATATGTTGAGATTTTTGTAATATATTTACAGAGTTGAGATTTTTTGTAATATTGAAAACGCAAGTTATACCTAACTTTAAGTCTACATCATAACAAATCCAAGGTTGTAATCCTACCAAACTCCACAAAAAAGTGCTATAAAACCCCTTAAAGCAAATTAAATGTGTTGAAATTTGATTGAGACAAGTAAACAATTTATCCAATCAAAATTGATGGTCACAAAGACTAATAATGAAAATGGAAGGTGTATGTGTCTTATTTCCAATCAATTATCCATTTATAATATATCACAAAATGGAAAATAATCATGAGTGTGTACCCATTCCATTTCACTTATAATAAGGTCCTCAAATCCCAAAATGGATAGTACAATTTTGGCACCAAATGTGAAAGAACAATGTAGAAACATACAATGTGGTATCATAGGATAAGACTTCACATAAAACAATAATGAAATATAAATTTAACTTATATTTACTGACAGTATATTTAAAATGTTATCGTATGTTATTTATTGAACTTTTATGTTACAAAATGGAAACCATTACGTGTCATTTTAATATAATCCGACGATATAAAATATTATATATTATCAACATACAGAAGTTAAACTCGAGAAATTTGACGACGAATGAATAGTTTATTAAACCTATACCCCACCACCCACACCCACCAAGAAGAAGAAAACAACATCATCTCACATCATCATGCTACTACAAGAAACTATATAATAAAATTATAAAAATGATAATAAAGAGAGTATATAAGTAGTAGATATATTGGATATATACTAGTTTTTTTTTTTTTTTTGGGTGGGGTTCTAATAGTTCTTTTCCTCTTGTTTATGGTGATGATGTGTTGGCAAAATAATATTCTTACAAATATAATCACCAATATATATGCTCCACTCTTTTTGGGGTCCTTTTAAATGGCTTCTAATTAAAAAATAATAATCAAAAGTCTTTTGTGCCAATCTTTAAATTAAACCATGTAAAATATGGATGTGATTGATTAGAAAGTGGACCAAAAGAGTGTGCCTATACCCTATAGTGCCTAAAGAGAGAAAGAATCAAGAAGACAGTTCAATGTACAAATCATCAGTTATTATGAAAAAATTAATAATGAATTAACGATATTATAAAAAAAAATATTGTCAATTGCGAGTCTTTTACTGAAAGATTAATGAGTTTTGTAATTCTTTTTATTGTTATATATAAATGTAAGGTTTAAAAAAGGACCTGAAAATACACTGAATCTATTATACATAATTTTATTTTGTCGAACAGATATACTACAACTCTTCATATTGTTACGCAAAAGCCACATTATGCAAGACTATGAAATTAACGAGCAACTCAATGCATAAAGTGTCATTATATATATCTATTTTCGTAAAAAAATATTTTCACGATTTAAATTCGTGATCATCTAATCATACAATTATAACTCTTACAAGTTACAATTGCACTAAGGTTTTTTTTTTTTTTAATAGGACAATGAGATTAAGAATCAAATAATAGAGGCCTATAGATTCATTACATTTGTCAATTAAAGTGAAGAAATTACAAAATTTAAAACTACTTTAGTCATGCCTAGCCTCTAAATATGTTAGCATTACATCATCATTTTCTTTACATTTTTTCTTCTTTAAAATATAATAACTCCCTCCCATTTTTATTTTGAACTTCTACTAATAATAACATGTAATGGTAAACTTACTAAACAAGAATAATAATTAATAGAATAGAAACTATCTAGTAAATTCTATTAAAGAATTTTTATTATTCCAATTTTCTTACTCCGGATAAGACGAAGCGATCGTTGCTCACCCAAGACGATTGTGTACAAGGTCATAATTCACCCAATCCAATCTTTCAAGGTGAACAAGAATTGGTGATCGAATTCGTGCAAAAAACATCCTTATTTTTTTTTAAAGAAAATAGCCCTAACACGCTGTCTATAATAAGGGACTGAATAATATAGAATTGGTCTTATTCTCAACCCCTAAAAATAATTAGAACGTGGTGAAAGAATTTCGTCTTTCAGTCAAATGGGACTGTATAGTCAACCACTAAAATAATATTCGACAAATACATAAATAGTATCTATATATTTTTTTTGTATATTTAACTAATTGTGGTTGTACTTAATAATTGACAAATACATAATTAGTCGATATACATAAGTAGTATATATATTTTTTTGTGTGTATATTTAACTAAGTATGGTTGTACTTAATAATTGACAAATACATTATTAGTCGATATACATAAGTAGTATATATGTTTTTATTTTTTTGTATATTTAACTAAGTATGATTTTACTTAATAATTGAAAAACACATAATTAGTCGATATACATAAGTAGTATATATATTTCTTTTTGTGTATTTAACTAATTATGTTGTACTTAATAATTGAAAAATACATAATTAGTCGATATACATAAGTAGTATATATATTTTTTTTGTGTATTTAACTAATTATGGTTGTACTTAATAATTGACAAGCATATAATTAGTTGATATACATAAGTAGTATATACTATGTTTTTTTGTGTATTTAACTAAGTATGGTTGTACTTAATAATTGACAAACACATAATTAGTCGATATACATAAGTAGTGTATATGGTTTTTTTGTGTATTTAACTAATTATGTTGTACTTAATAGAAAAACACATAATTAGTTAATATACATAATTAGTATATATGGTTTTTTTGTGTGTATTTAACTAATTGTGGTTGTACTTAATAATTGACAAGCACATAATTAGTCGATATACATAAGTAGTATATATGCTTTTTTGTGTATTTAACTAATTATGGTTGTACTTAATAATTGACAAACACATAATTAATCGATATACATAATTAGTATATATATATATATATATATATACATACACACACACATATATATATATGTTTTTTTGTATATTTAACTAACTATGGCTGTACTTAATAATTGACAAACACATAATTAGTCGATATACATTATTAGTGTATATGTTTTCTTGTATATTTAATTAATCATGGTTGTATTTAATAATTGACAAATACATAATTAGTCGATATACATAATTTGTATATATGTTTTTTTATATATTTAACTAATTATAATTGTACTTAATAATTGACAAACACATAATTAGTCGATATACATAAGTAGTATATATGTTTTTTTGTATATTTAATTAATTGTGGTTGTATTTAACTATTGACAAAATACATAATTAGCTGACAAAAACAATTCATATATAGAAACTACTCGAATAGAGTTGTGCATATATTGTCAAAATTTGGGTACGTATTTGCTTAGGTCATTCAAAGAAGCAACTCATAATTAAACTCAACAAACTCTCTGAATTTTTTCTCAGTAAATCAAGCTGATAGTGCTATTTTAGGATGTTGACATGTTGTCACATGATTTGTTCATTTCAAAGGATGACAAAGATTGGTGATATATTATATTATGTCACAGAATATAATTAATACAATCAAATTTCTCTATAACAATCATACGTCCTTCTCTATAACAATCATGCGTCCTTGAGAATGACATTTCACTATAATGGCAATGTTCCAACAAGGTTTTTCAAATTTTCATAAGCTCGAAAGTGAGATCCCTAATCAAGAGTGTAGACTATAGAGATTCTGAACCAGCCATCATAATTCTTTCATGGTTAGAGGGGAAATCATAATTTCATCTCAGAAAATACAAAATCTGAAGAAAAATTCACCGAAGAGGATTCAACATCTACAATATATACATAAAATCATTTTAATCACATACTAATAGTAATTTTTCGTCAAAGAGAGTTCGGACGAACCCCTATTATTAGGTTGGCTCCACCTCTGTTCATAATGACATTATTAATCTAACGATAACACTCCAACAATAAGCTTTTTAAATTTTTCGGAAGCTCGGAGGTGAGATCTCTAATCAAGAGTGTGGAAATTCTGAACCATCCCACCAAACTCTTCATAATAACATTTCATTCTTGCGATAACACTTCAACAAGATTTTTCAAAATTCTAAAAATTCGAACCCAAAATCATTAATTGAGAATGAGGGTATTTTATTTTGTTGATATTCGAAAAAGTCTTGGAACAATCAATATTCAACATGTATCATTTTAGTTCTTGACTTTGTCTTTCCTTTATTATGAGAGGAAGTATATAATATAATTTTCTTTTCTTGCATGGAGATGCTCAAGTATAGATTTAAAAAGTTCATAATTAATTACTATTATCTTTTACTTTCAACATTTAGCCATATATTTTATATTATCTAATAATAATAAAAAGGTCATATTAAATAGAGCAAAAGAATTGGGACCCAAAATCCACTAAATGAACCAATAAGCATGGGGCGGCAGGTCCTACAAAATTTGGCAAACCGCCCCATAAGGGTTTAAATTCCTTTGAATTTTATTTTTAAAAAAATTAAGAAAATAAAAAAATAGCTTATTATTTTTATGTATATTTTCTTAAATTGATGATGTTATGGAATTTCTAGTTATATACATTAAATGTAAAAGAAAATTAAAAAAATCAATTTACCAAATTTGCACAAAATATATGTTATTGATATAATATATGTTGTGATAATACCATTGTTTGTTTAGGGTTAAGCTCATGCGTTTTTTCTAAAAATTCTCATACCATTAAGATATATTTATACATTGTATGCGGTTTTTCTTTTTATATTGTTAATATAAGACTCGATCTAATTGGTTCTTCACATGACTCATCATCTCATCGGCTTATCTAGAAATTAACTCTGTGTCACCCACATCAACCAAGTTTAACGGTCTCCAATGTCCGTTGTGTTTTTTTTTTTGTGTGTGCGTACGCATCTCTAAAGTTAAGGGATACATTATCAGTTTTAGGTCAAGTTCGCATAGTGTTTTTAAAAAATAATCACACTATTAAACTATTCATATGTCTAAATTTAGTGTTTTTCAAAAATATTCACACTATTAAACTGTTCATATGTCTAAATTATATGTAATTTTTTCTCATTTTAAATTAACGTCAGACTCTGTTCGCATATCCAACATATCATGTATTCCATGCCAAGTTCTTCTTCATCTTCTTTTTTGGCACAATGCATGATGACATATATACTAATAATACAAATTTATAGATTCGATAAAACTTAGTATTTCAGACAGATCAAACCATATATTTATGTCATGAAAAAAATAAACATCGATCGAGTTTGACATATATTTCATAATACATTACTTTAATTCAGAACTCATAACGTCTAAATATCATAGTTCTATCATCATCATTATTTCCCAAAATTGGGAGAATAGTATATTTGCCAAACACTTCCAACTGCCTGTTTCCGTCATTTTCATATAAATAATGATATCTTTTGGTTTTCTCACTAGCCATGTCACTCTTCCACTATTCTTTCCTTTTTTAAAAAAAAATAAAAATCAGTGCGTTAAAATTTTTGCTATGCACAGGATTCGAGAAAGAGTTCAACCAGAAAAGTCTATTACGTAGCCTTACCTAGGGGTGGAGCCAGCCCAAAGGTCTATTACGTAGGCCTACCTAGGGGCGAAGCCAACGGTAGGGGGTTCATTCGACGGAAAAATATATCGTTTATACATAATTAAAATTATTTTTTATGTATATAAGCAGGTGTTGAACTTCTTCGGCTAGGTTTTCTTCAAATATTGAACTCTCTTGATTGAAATTTCGACTCTGCCTCTGCCTTACTACCTTGCATTTCTATTAGAGGTTATTTTTAAGATTTGAACCCACAATCCTTCTGATCATATAATAATAGTAACTTTATCAGTTACTCGCAATATCTTTTAAAATAAATTTTCTTTATAGACTTAAGATTGTGTATCATTGATAAAGGCAATGATAGCCAAGAGACAAGTTAGCTCCCTAGTAATTTAATTTGTAGCCTTTTTATGCCCTAGTAAATAAAATAAAATAAAATAATAATAATAAAAGCCCTTTTAATCCTGCATAAAATAATAATTGAAAAAAATATTTATGTTGCAAACGATATTGCATGCATGAAATCTTTAAAGTGTAGACATTTTCTTATCCTTTCTTATCTCCATTATAAATAATACCTAATTTAATTTATTAATTTTTTTTAATTTTACAGAGAATGATTAGTTCTTTGCTCAGTGTGACGTAATTATAAACTATACAAACATTTTTTTCAATTTTTGTTCTAAAAATAATAATTCAGCTGTATATATATTTTAAATTTCTTTTAGTGTAAATGTCAAAATTCGTAAATTTATTAATGTATACTACAATTTATTATTTTTCAATTGATATAATATAATATGTAATCGACATTGTCACCAACATTGTTTATTAATTTCCATAGTTTTCTATTCTTACCAACTAAACCATTTGGATTAATGATCCAACTTAATCTCAAATATTGTTTAATCATGATAACCTTATCTACGGAATAATTTTCATATTTTAAAAATATTTTTTTGTGTGCTTAATAACCTAAAATACATTATCCATCAATAAACTAAAGGAAATGGGAAAAGTTTCACACGCATTCATTATTTATACCAAATGAATGAATATAACACTTGTTAGTTATATGAACTTAATTTATCACTAAAAATTTTCAAATAATTAAATTATGATTCTTAAAGTTAAATTGCTTGATTTGTTGTAAATACAGAGTATAATTAAATATTTTTCGATACATTTAATGGTATGATCTAATGGTAATGAATCGGCGATTGAAAATTAAAATAGAATTTTATGTTCAAATTTCAATGAAGAAAATACATTGATTAATTTTTTTTAATCTATTTAATATTTATATTAATTTTATCTATGCTCAACATGTTAATAGTGAAATTCACCAAACGTGTCAAGTTAGAATCTCTTTGACATGAAAGTGTTTATTCACTTTGGTGGGCCCATTCATATAGTGACATCATGTTCAAGAATGTTGACATCATAATGATGTAATATGTGTTTTAAAATTTTCTTGAATTTTAATTTGTAGTACCTTTATTTATTTATTTTAATTTGGGAGTTGAGAGGGCATCATTTTCTTGTCTATCACTATCACAAACTATTTTAGATTTCAATAGTTAATCAATGTCTTTACCAATCCTCAATCAATAATCTACATGTTAAAAAAAAAATATCCTGGAAAAATATTTACATTTATACTCAATTTATATTTTTGTCTGAATTTCAGTCACATATTACTGAAGCTAAATAATTTTTTTTTGTATGAACTGCAATCAGAAGCGTCTGAAGTGAATCATATAAAACTTCAAATTCGGTACATTTAAAGTTATTCTGAAACATACATAGGTTTTACATGTCTACTCACTCTGAAACGAATGTTAGGATAACCTATAATTGACAGGTGTGACTTTTGAAGTTTCATACGACTGTAATTATTTCAGTTAATTATTTTTATCAAAATTTTAGTTACACATGTCTGAAGTTCAACCTTTTGTATGAACTTCTATTAAAATTACCCTGTAAAATTTCAAAATTGTTCTCAAAAATAAAAATGTTTTACTCCCACCGTCTCAAATTATGTGTCGTTATTTGATCAGATATGATATTTAAGAAATAAGTATTAACTTTGTTAAAGTTACAAAATTATCCTTCTTAAAGAAAGGAGCAATAGTATTTAAAATCAAGTGGAACCACTTTTAATTGAAAAAACAAATAAATAAAAAAGAGTAATGGTATTTAAAATCAAGTGGGACCACTAAGGATAAAATTATAATTGTGTCTTTAAAACTTACTAAATAACGAAAGACAAAATTTATTTTGGGACGGACCTAAAAGAAAATGGCAACACATAATTTGGGACTGAGGTAGTACTACTATTTTAGAATATCTTTTTTATATATTTTTTTTAGGAAAAAATACATAAAGTAGCATATTTAAGTATTAAATAACAAAAAATAACAACACTTTTATCAAATTACATTTTGTAGTATATGTATTTATATTTTTGTAGCAACAGTTTGCAAAAATACAAAATACATATGGATCATAAGGACAGTAAAAATCATATGTATTTGTATTTTTGTAGCAACAATTCACAAAAATATAAAATATAACTTATTATATTATGTAATTATAAAACAGTTGCTATGAAACTCATAATTATGTTATTTCTAAATTTTGCCCTTTTGTTTTTTTTATCTTTTTAGTATTTGGCTAAGTTCATAAAGATGTCATGATGATCCAAATTTGAGTTTACAAAAATAGACAGGCCCAAATCAACTTTACACGTTGGTTCAAAGACAAAATCTAAAAGAATGGGCCCACAATATAGTGGAGTTTAGTAGCTTCACTCGCTTACCAAAGCCCACGCGCTTAAAATTTCTAAATGGACTTGGGCCCACAACAAATTGAGAAATGAATATTTGGGCCCACAATAAATAGGAGAGAAGAAAAAATGACGGGTCTCGTGCAGAGGCATGAAAGATTGATTATGGATAGTTTTGAAAGAGTTAGAGGTCGATTGAGAAAACATTGGGGGTGGGGGGAGATGACATAATTTCAGCTTAACGAGGATGTGACTTTAGATAAGAGGATGTAGTATTGCTTAGGTAGTTGCTTGTCCTTTGATTTCTGGTGCTATCTGCTGTTTTTTATACTTCGACTATCATTTTACTTGTTAGTTATTGTCGTGTTACTATATGCATGTTGTCAACGATTTGAACAATGAAAATAGATAGCGAGTGTCCAGTCGAATTGATCGGGTCATGTAGGAACAAGGTTCAAGTCTACTGGTCTTTCAGAATGCCCCGGCTGCATACATCACTGCACTTCCACTTGACACCTATCGTAATGATAAACGACTCATCTTGCCGTGATCATCTCTTAAATTCTTTAAGAAAACTTCCGTCTCTCCATCCCCTAGGGGCAGAGAATCCGTCGCTGTCTCGGCTGTTGTTTTATTACTATATCTGATATTTTTTGTACTTCTATTATATTTATCGATTGTTTTGGACTATTTTTTCTTAAGCCGATAGTTTACTGGAAATTGCCTCTCTATTTCTGAGGTAAAGCGAAGATCGATGTATACTCTACCTTTTATAAATTTTATTTTGTGAAATTATACTGAATACTTTGCGAACGTATGACCCATAATAAGTGAGTAGGTAAAAGTCTATAGTAACAGACAGAAATATATGTTAAGTGATGATTGGTGGTCAAGTCCCAATTTTGACTTTTTAATTAGTTAATTAATTTATATACTTATTTATTTATCTGTTTATTTATGTATTTATCTACTTTTCTTTATTTTGTTTGTTTAAAGAAAAGTATTTGACCTTTTCTCAACTTTTTTTAGCACTAGGAAACGCGTATGCCTTTTTTTTTCCTTTTCAAATCCAATTTGTCTTCTCTTTTTGGTGGCTAGAATTACGTGAAATGTTATAAAAGAAAGATAATATGTCTGTCGTAATCGTTAAAAATTGTAATAAGATGAATAAGATTTCTTCATTATTATCAGATATTGATTTTTTTATTTTTGAGATAATGCTCTATTTCATCCTTGAATTATATCCAAAATGGCTGAAACACACCTCAACTTAAAGAGGGTCCTATTAACCCCTAAACTGATTAAATATATAATTTTGACATTCTTAGTGTCTACGTACACATACGTGACACAACACATTGAAGGATTCACGTAGGCATACGTGTGTGCCACGTAGGCACTAAGGATGTCAAAATCACACTTTTAATTAGTTCAGAGGAGTAATAGGAGCCCCGTTAAGTTGAGGTGTGTCTCAACAATTTTGGCTATATTAGTTCAAGGGTGAAGTAAAGTATTTTCTCTTTCTTTTTAAATCCAACTTGTCAATTTTTCTTTTTTTTTTTTTTTTTTGTGGCTAGAGTTACGTGAAATGATATAAAAGAAAGATAGCATGTCTGTCGCGATCGTTAAAAATCGTGATGAGATGAATAAGATTTCTTTAATCTTATCAGATATCGATATAAAATAGGTGGATCGATCATTAAAATTACATGTTCGGTAAAAAACCTAATGGTTTTTTTTGCCTAAAATATGTGATTACGTTTTAAAATCACATAATTCAAAATTTGAGCTAAATTAGAACAACTGAATTTTGTCAAACCCCTATGGTCTATCCTAGTTTTAATTCCTTTTCCAAAAATATAAATGTAGAGTTCATTTTCTACTATTAATTTCCATTTTAATTGATGATATGTTGTAATTTGCAATAATTCCAATTAAATATTCAAACATTACCAAAATAACATAAAGAATGATATCGAATTTTGTTATGCATGTCTTTTTTTTTCTTTCTCATTGACGAAATTTCGATTGTTATGTCGTTTGTTTTTTCTTTTTGGTTTTCGTTCAGTGTCCTTATTCATATCAAAATTTGATTAAAATTTGAATTTACATATTACGGTGGCTATTTTTTGGGGCGATACTGCCGACAAGATTTTTTCATTCCTAAGGACTCGAATCATTCGTCGCACTAAAACTATTTTTAAATCATAGATTCTTATGCATGGAAAAGAAAATGGCTGTTTAAGTTATATTTTTATGTGTTTAATTCCTTTTTTCTATTATAAACTAAAATAGATTTATTCTTTAATGAAGGTTCTACTTTGACAAATACAAAATATTCCCTAGCAGACCATGTGAATGCAAAATATTCCAATATATGCTGCTCTTTGTTCACATTTGATACCAATAAAAGTTTTTTCTTCTTTATTTCTAGCAAGCTATTTTTCCTTTTATCTCTTGTTTTGGAGCAACAAGAGATACGGACAGTGGCTGAGCCAGGATTTTTATTGAAGAGGTTCAGAAGTAAATATACGAATTAGTCGAAGGAGGTTCAACATCTACTATATATGCATAAAAAAATATTTTTAACCATGCAAAATAGTATTAAAACAGTATAATTTTTCATCGAAGGGGTTTCGGATGAACCCTTAGAGCACATGTAGCTCCGCCCCTGAGTAGGAAAAGAAAAAGAATCCCTCTTATTTTAGAGCAATCGTTAATAGAAAGTATATTTTTGAGCTATTTGGCTAGTTAAAGGACAACTTTGAGCTAATTGATTAATGACGAGGGCATTTTTGAGCAAAAAATATAATGAAGGATAAAGTTAATCTTTTCAGATAGTTTAGGGTATTTCTGACACTTTTTTTTCATGTATAATTAGAATCTTATACTCGAAACAAAAGAGTTTGAATCCTAGATTCGTCATTGATCACAAATTGGTCATTTAAATTCCTCAGTCATAAAATTACATTGTATAATTACGTACATATAATTTATATATATACATCAAATCCAAAGACGGAGCCAGAATTTCAACGAAGGAGATTCCATATTCAAAGAAAACTTAGGATTTCAACTAAAGGGGCTCCATATTCAAAGAAAATTTAGTCGAAGGAGGTTCAACACCTACCATAACCACATAAAAAATAATTTTAATTATGTATAAATAATATATTTTTTCATCGAAGGAGATTTGACCAAACCCCCGAACAGAAGGCTGGCTCCGCCTCTGATCGAATCTAATAATAAAAAATTTGTCTCCATCACTGCATGTGACGATTGAGTTGCAGATAAAGTCATCATCCATGATAGATATAGTACTCTTTTTTGTGTTGTTAATTCCATGAATGCACGTTGATTTTGAATGCCGCGTTATTTAGACTTGAAATTGTACTTCATCATTAACTCCAAATTTTAGAATGTACATACATGTTACCTCCGTTTATTTTTATTTATCATATTTTATTTTATTAAATTTAATTTAATTAAATTTTGGAACTAAATTAAAGTAAATTCATATATATATATATATTCCTTCATTTATTTTTACTTATCGATTATACTAAAAATAGATGTCCAATAAGTTAGTGGATAATTTATCATTTTGTATCCATTTTATTCTTATTATTAAATATTATTCATTATCTAATGTATTTTTCAACAAATATTAAATTTATTATATTTGAAAGGTGTTATAATAAAATTATCCTAGTATTTATTACTATTTTTTAAGATATATGTCAAGTTAATAGTGTACGGATGGAGTATACTATATATGTTATTTTACGGATACAAAAGAATCTGTATATGACAACAATAACTTCAACACAAGTTCAAGTATAAAACAAGAACACTTATGAAGTTATGTAACATCCTCAACACAAGATCAAAAAGACCTTTCAAAGAAGTGTGTTTTTCAGAAGATTAGATGAAACAAAAAAAGGCCAAGTCTTCCGATTTCATGGAGTGTCCTTAAGGAAATAATTCCCCTCAAGTATCCGAGGTTGTGGTACCTCAAACGATCGGATTCTCTTCACTCAACGAAAAGTACAGGTTTATATAGCAAAAGAGGCAATGGTTTATTCCGAAAAGTTGCATTTTTTCTTTGTTTTTTTCGGACTGCTCAAATTAATTTTGAACAAAAAATAGATCTCCGAGTCCGAGCGAGCGACGACAATGACGGCGCGAGACACCTCTTGGTTCTTGCCTCACTTACCATGTGAAGTAAGCGTTCCTTATCAGTGGCGGAGCTAGGATTTTCACTATGGGGGTTCATTAGTGAACATACGAACTAACCGAAGGGGATTAACATCTACTATATATATATATATATAATTAATTATGTATATATAGCAATTTTCCAATGATCTGAATCCCTACTTGAAGGATAGCTCCGCCCCTGTTTCTTATTATAAACACTTAGTTTTCTTCTCCCACAAATGTGGAAGAATTAATATACTTTCTATTTTTTAATACACTTTTTATTTTTGAGTGTTATCTCAATTTTTCACTCCACTTAGTTTCCTTCATTTTTCATTCACACTTTTGATCTAGTGGGAAAAAAAAAATAGATATATGTGTGAAGAATAAGAACTTTAATAAGTATCTTCAATTTTTTTTTTTCGTGTGACATTAATGGTTCTTTTTGACAAAAAAATACATTGTCGTTACCGCGTATATTCATATAGTCATATTTTTGGCTTTAGTTGCATCTCTTGTTTACATTTATTTTGATGCAAAATCCATTATATATATTCTTTCTTTTATGCTTTTCTATTTTTGGCTATTTGACCAACTTTAAGTTCACATGTGTGCAGTTAGGGGTGGACATATTTTGATTTAAATCGAAAAAGTCAATAAATCAAATCGAAATTTAATTTTGATTTCGATTTTTCGGTTTTTCAGATTGGATTCGGTTTGTAATTTTAGAATTTTGATTTTTCGGTTTGGTTTTCGGTTTTAAAAAAAAAAAAATTCGGTTTGAACTGAAAAACCAAAATTTTACAAATAAATAAATAATATATATATTTTATTATATATATAAAAAATATATATATAATATAATATAATAATATTATATATATATATATATATATATATATATATATAAAATATAATATTATGTTATATATATAATATTTAGTAATTCACTTTCACAATTAACATTTAACAGCAAATTCGTATACGCCGCAGGCTGTTTATGGATTGTTTTAATGACTCAAATATTTTATGGACTATTTTGGTGATTTTGAACTGTTTATGGACTATTTATGCAGAAAGTATGTTGTTTCATGGATCATTTTTACGAGTTTTGTGTTGTTTTATAGACTATTTATGCAAGGTTATATTATATGTAATGATTAATGACATTATGTATTGTGTTAAGCTTATGATTATTTCATTTCATTTCATCCATGTTGAGTTATTTATAATTATTTATATTTAGGAATGAAAAACAGGTTTGAAAAAAATAATTTTTCTAAAAAAAATCCATCAATTTAAATGCTCAGTTATGAAAAAGAGAGGCTAACTACTTTAAATATTTCAAACCGAAATAAAAATCTGAAATAATCGAACCGAATTTGTAAAAATCGAACCAAACCGAATTTATTTCGGTTTGGTTATGGATGTCATTTTTATCGATCCGAAAATTGATAAATTGAACCGATATTAAATAATCAGACCGAACCAACTGAACGTCCACCCCTATGTGCAGTGACAGAGTTAGTACTCATAATAATATATAAACATATAAGAAAAAAATAATATTTACGTAATATAATTTTTCAACGAATAATATTCAATTGCGATCGATATATACCTCCACATGTCCATGAATATAGGCTGAGTTATATGATCTCATATATGAGTATTCAATTGAATACTACTATTCGTAAAATGATTATGTAGTCAAATAGGATACCAAAATTTGATGTGTGTGAATAAATTTATTTTTGATCAAGTCGATTGAATAAGGAAAACTTCTTGGTCATCAACAAAAGTCCCTCTAAAATTTATTTTAAATTGCATTTTCAAAATTTCAGATATATCTCAGCGAGGACGTTGAGTCTCTGAAGAGGTGCACGTAATACCTTGGATGAATTTTACATCGACAAAATACAAAAAAAAATAAAAAATGTTGGATATATAATTAAGGAAGTATGTATTGAGTGTTCTAGTGACATGTTTTAAAGTCGTGCGAGTTCAGAAAATACCACTAATTGACTTGACCGTTAAGTAATGTGGTTTACTTTTATCAATATATGACAAAATGAATTTGAAAAATGCAATTATGAAGCTAGTCTTCATGAATGAGAAAGAAAAATGAAGATATTTGTTTATAAATTAAAGGTTCACACTATCTAGGTCATGAATTTCTATAAGCTATTGACTATAGAACTTTAGAAAATTAAATAAAAGCTTGATGTTTAGATAATATACGTACAAATATATAGATATTTATAAACTTGAAAAATAGGATAATAAATTAAACAAGTCAAAAAATATGAAGATATAAAATTGACCATAAGTTTTTATTTTTCTTAGGCTACGCCTTTATTATGTGCAAAGGCGCATGTACGTACTTATTATATGAACTTATCATACGTCTTATAAAGTTCTTCACTTTTCTCGTCTATTTCGATGTTTATTTTGTAAATTTCTATGACCTACATAATTAATTTATTTATTGATTTAATAATAATTAAATAAGTTAAATTCTTAATTCATATGGAAAGTTACCTAGTAGGATAATTACTAACTCCTAATAGGATTGTATCCACAATTACTGACTCCTAGTATGATAATGATTGTATCCACCAATCACGTTGATGGAACGTGAAAACTATTCTCATTATAAAAGAGGTCCTCTCTCTGCCAAAAGAAGAATAAGTTCCATCACAATTATTCTGAAAGTAAGGTAAAGAGAGATAAACAATTCAGTGCTTTTGTTGTTAGGCTTTTGCTTCCGCTAAAATCATGGAGAATTCAGGTAAGTAATTCTTTATTAAATTACTGTTATTATGTGTATGCTTTTGCTTCCGCTAAAACCATGGAAAATTCAGGTAAGTTATTCTTTATTGAATTACTGTTATTATGTGTATGTGAAAATCATTAAGTTCAACGTTCCTAAATAATATAAAGGATTATGGATAGGATTGTTTATGTATAAGATTGTTTAAGTTTATATAATCCGTTTTATGCTTACATATTTTGCTCAAGTGTAATATGCATCCCTTCTTCAAAAGCTTACCAGCCTAGAAGCATGTTCAGAGGCGGAGCCGACCCTCTTTAATTAGGGGATTCGTCCGAACCCCCTTTGACAAAAATTATACTATTTATGCATTATTAAAATTATTTTTTGTGTGATTATAGTAGGTGTTGAACCCCCTTCGACTTATTAGTTTTCTTTGAATATTGAATCCCATTACTTGTAATCCTGACTCCGCCTCTGAGCATGTTGATTCTTCTCGTCGACCCATCCTCATCTGCCCTTCGTCATGGGCGTCGTCACATACACCCTACCTTAGGGACTTAATTAGCGTCCCCATTAAGATTTGATCCATCACCGTACGAAGTGAGCGTTCAATTTTGATACCATATTTGTCACAACTCAAGTCTATCGCATGTATTTGCTTTGGTCCAACAAGTCCTACGGATATGCCCTCCGAACTACGTCCGTTCGTCATCCTCAAATCCAATAACACGCATGTCATGTGAACTTGTGCTATATATACCTTTTAAAGCTATTCATTTTCCTATCCCGTTCTGATGTGAATTCTCTAAGGTATAATATACATTTTTTTCCGGAAACTTGTCAGTCTAAAAGTCCGTCATTTCCTTCTTATGACTCACTCTCACCTGTTCACTTTTCGTCATGGATGTTGTCACACTTTGTCCACCTATTTTAACTTACTATAGTATGTATAAAATGTCACATATACAATAAGGTGGCAATTTACTTAATTAGCCTTATAATAATTTTCTGTATAATTTACCAAAAAGTCAATAAATGTAACCTTACAAAGTCTAGTGTTCACACACAGTCCAACTTCGATTAGGTGATGATCAACTTGTGAGTAGTAGTGTATAACGTTATATTATGTGTGTGCACAATTATTAAATTTTAATATTTTTTTTATTGTTACTAGTTCGAGTTAGATGATAAAAAATAATTACATTGAATTACTTTAAATAGTGGTGTTGTGTAAATTGTAATTTTGTATGATTAAGTCGAATGTCAAAAGACTTTTACTAAGCATGCATATGACTACGATAAGTCGTATAATTTATTTGAAGTATCATATTATGCGTATGCAAAATTATTTACTTTTGTTGTTGATAGAGTTAGATAAAGAAAAGTAACCATGTTTACTTTAAATGGAGTAGTTTTGTTGAATGAATTGTGATCTTGTACGATTAGGTCGAATACCAAAAGACTTTTGCTATGCATGCATATGAATATGATAAGTCGTATATTTTATTAGCTCTACTTATTTTTTTTTTTGAGTGCAATCATATTATGCGCCGCAGGCTGTTTATGGATTGTTTTAATGACTCAAAAATTTAAATAGTTATATTGTGTAAATTGTGATCTCGTACAATTGAGTCGAATGTCAAAAGACTTTTACCATGCATGCATATGACTATAATAAGTCGTATAATTACTTATTAGCAGTAGTTATGTTTTTTTTAACAAAAAAAATAATAATGTATTTTTTGATTGCAATCATATTATGTGTGTGCATAATTATTTACTTTTTTTTTTTTTTTAGTTTTTTGAGTTAGTTAGTTAGATGATGAAAAGTATTCATGTTTACTTTAAATAGTTGTGTTGGGTAAATTATGATCTCGTACGATTAAGTCGAATATCAGAAGATTTTTACTATGCATATAAGTCATATAATTTAGAGTTTAAGTTATGTGCACCGTTAATGCATAAAAAATTCTATACTATCCGCTAACTTGACCTGCTATTGCAAGCTATCCAATTATTTACATAAAAATTTAAAAAGAAAAAATTAGGTAACCTGCAATAGCAAGTCAAGTTCACCTGATAATATAAAATTTTTTCTACACCGATGGTGCACAAAACTTAAATTATATAATTTATTAGCGATAGTTATTTATTTTTTGAGTGCAATCATATTATGCGTGTGCACAATTATTTACATTTTTTTTGTGTTATTTGAGTTAGATGAGGAAAAGTAATCGTGTTTACTTTAAATAGTTATGTTGAGTACATTGTGATCTCATGATTAAGTTGAATACCAAAAGATTTTTACTATGCATGCATATGACTACGTTAAGTCGTATAATTTATTAGTAGTAGTTACTTATTTTTTGAGTACAATCATATTTAAGGAATATCTTACTATTTGGATAAATTTTTTTTATGTCAAATTGAGCACAATCAAATGAAAATTACAAGTACTCAAATTGAGAAAATACATACATAAAAAAATTGTTCTATTTGGGGGATTTTTAACCCAAGGTCTAAATTATTTTGACTTCTCATTTTTCCATTTTAATATAACTTGTTGGACAAGTGACTTGTTAAGTGATTTAGCAATTGATTATAGCAATTGATTTTTTTAAAAAATAGTTGGTAAATTATTTATACCAAAACGAAGAATTATTTTTTGGTTTGGTAGTCAGGTGACTTATAAATTATATAAGCATGCACTTATTAATGTGGATCCCATATAACTCAAGTTGATTTTTTAAAAAAATATTTTTAAGTCATAACACTAATTATAAATATATTAGAGCTAATAACACTCTCGATCTCTGAGTTATCGATAAATTTTTATTTTGATAATATGATATTTGAAGTGATGCAATTTCATTCTTACTTATTCTATGTATAATGTTAAGTTTGTACTATCACTCTATATTTGATCGTAATATGACTTTGTTAAATAGTCTAAATACCACATATTTCATGCATAATTGAAGAGACAAAAATACATACATTTTATTAATTGAATGTTAATCAGACATCTCAAGGGTTAAAATCAGAATATTATAATAACTTGAGGACTAAAAATTCTTTGTCCCTATATATATATATTATTATTATTACTTATGTAGAGTGGCTAAATAAAATTATAGTTAGAGAGTAGTTAAACCATTACCTTTGAATAATAATTTGACTTAGAATTCAAATATTTTTGGAGCGATGACATAATAATATTTCATAAATCAATT
Source organism: Capsicum annuum (assembly GCF_002878395.1). NCBI lineage: Eukaryota > Viridiplantae > Streptophyta > Magnoliopsida > Solanales > Solanaceae > Capsicum > Capsicum annuum. Next base: position 3,953,562 of record NC_061122.1, on the reverse strand, counting down.
CTATCAAGTATTGATTGTTAACACTATACTTACTAGGTCAAATATCAAATTTATATTAAAAAATTTACATGTTTGTGCTTTTTTCAAAAAAACTTTTGTGGCAGCAGCTCAACATAAAGAAGAGTCTGGTCCGATTTAAATTCAAATACGACCAATTCATATGGCCCAAGTCTCATCCTTATTTTTTTTATTTTAGTTCTGATTTATATTTTTCTCGACAAACTTTTTTATATGATATTTGCAAATTAAAGATTTTTTAGAATCAATTTAAAGGGATTTGAAGAGCAAAATTTTTTTGTAATTTTACAAAAGAATTGTGAAAGCAATTGCTAGGAATATATTGTAGAAGATTAAGATTCTCCACCTAAAACTAGGAATCTTAGGTATCCAAATAAATAATTATATTTGTAAATTTATATTTTTTTTTCTTCTCGTGTAAAATAAAAATAAAAGCTTATTTGTACTTTTAAGTTGGAATTTTCTTATTGAATGAGAAATATTATATAAAGTGTTACTTCTTCTTCCGTTCCAAAATAATTATCACCTTTTGCTTCTTGAGAGTCAAAAGTCAGTTTCACTGATCTTCAGAACTAAATAAGATAAGATTAATTTAATATTTCAAAATTAAGACTTAGACTTCCAAAATTCATACAGTCTGATTCTCGAGAAGTTAAACGTGATAAATATTTTGGGACTAATGAAGCAATTAAAAATTATCTTTGCAATCCTCAGTAAGGCATAAAAATATGCAATACAAATAAAAAATTTTCAACATCCCTTATATATATAATAAGCAATTTTTTTTAAAAAATATCAACATTCCCTTCTAGATATATATATTTTTTCTGCCAAAATTTCTTCAAAATTGACAAATAGTCATATGATTTGAGTTTAATCATTTTTTAACAAACTTCTAGGTAAATAAAGACTAAAACGAATCAAAAGAAGACTAAAATATATATTTTGAAAATATTTTCAACAACATCTTTGAATTTGTACTTTTCTTGCTGTAATATTCTAGCATCTTTAATTAATTCTTAGTTGGAAGTTATGATTAGGTTATCTAATTAATTACTTGATTGATCAAAATAAGAAGAATCGTCTCGTATTTGTCTTTATTATTAGCAAATCGTTTCGTATTTAATTTCCTCTTATAATTGATAAATATTCAAAATAGTTCAAAAACTACTTAAGAAATGATAACATTACAATTCATTTCTTCTACTTATAGGTGATGATTGATATAATTGATCATAATTTATTTGGAAAAATGAGGTGTAGTTGTTATTGCTATTGTAAGTTTCTTGTTGATACTGAATTTTTATTATGAATTTCAAATCAATTATGATATTCTAATATTTGACATTTAAATTTATACTTTAAGAAAAGTGAAACACAATCATATATTTCTCACTATGATTTAAATATTAAAGGTGAGTTGTTTCTTTCTTTCTCTATTCCATTCCTCTCCATGTTAATCTTGGATTAATTTTTATTAAAAACCTATTACAATTTTACTAAAGATATACTAGGAATAGGAGCAAACTTTATGAGCATCTTTTCATCCCATTTATTCTAAAAGTCAAAATTTTATTTATTTAGTTAATTAAAAAAAAATCCATCCTTAAATTTGTGTTTACTTTGTATTTGATATTCACTTTCAAGTCCGAATTAATTTGATAATTTCTATTCAAGTTCATTTAATTAATTATACATTGCATCACGTGTTAATTACGTAGCTACATACATCATCTTTGATAATTCTGATGCACACTAGTTTTTGTCTAATTTATTATTTCCTTAGCAAAAAAAAATATATATATATATATATTTTTCTTATTACTTAAAATATTAGATGAATTTCTTTTGATTTGTCCTAATCTTAGTGAATAGAAAAAACTCAATATTTGTGTTGATAGAAGATAATAAATTTCCCCAAAAATTAATTGACGTGTGCATAAATTGACCGCGACGCTATGATTGTGAGAGAAAAATAACTTATGCTTAGTTGTGTACTGATAATTTATATATACATAACTTCAACGTGGGCTGTGGTATAGTGATAGAACTACTCCACCCTTAAACAGAGGTCTCGGATTTGAGCTTTGAATATGAAGAAAATTCTGTTCGGAGTGTCATCCCGAGAATGGGTCCTGCAGTATGCGATCCAAATTAGTCGAGGCTACAATGCAGATACCGACACTGAATAGAAAACCAAAAAAAACAATGTATACATACCTCTAAGGGTGCAATAAGGTTGCTTCTTGCCCACTAATTCCACACTAATCATTGACTAATACTCTAATAGTAGGAGGTTTGGTATCTTCATGATTATTTATTGATTAATTTTTTTTTGTCTTTTAGTTTTTGGTTGGGAAGCTTGCCATCTCTAACTCCAACTTGAGATTTAATTGTCTAAATTAAGTGATAAAAACATTTAATTTGACTTTTATCTCATTATAATTAGCCCATGTAACAATTCTTTAAACTATCATTATATTAGACATTAAGAAAAATAATTTATTAACTTTATATCTTTATCAGTTGAGTATAATATTTTTAATCCATTAAGGATATGTATTGCTCAATAAGTTTCATCAATTTGTTTCTTGAACTGCACAATCTACCAAATTAAAAGCGTACGTACCATGTGAACTTATATTACGTATTATAAAGTTTTTTATATTTCTCTCATTCTAACGTAACATTAAAGATAATACTACTACACTCTCTTATTCACAAGCTTATTATCCTAGAAAAGTTTTCAGTCGTTTTTTGTGATCTGTCCTCGTCAATCTGCCTTCTCTCATAAACTTCGGGATAAAATCGCTAGACATGTGAAAGGAATTAATTAGCTGATTTATTTTTATTGCGTGTGTGAACAAAAGTCCCACATTTATTCTTAATGGCGTTGAAGCTTTTTAGGGAAAACCGTGCGTACTCAGAGGCAGAGCCAGCCTAGTAATAGGGTGTTCATCCAAACCTCCTTCGACGAAAAATTATACTATCAAAACATGATTAAAATAATTTTTATGTATATATTGTAGATGTTGAACCTCTTTCGGTGAGTTTTTCTTCAGATTTTAAACCCCGTCAGCAGAAATCTTGACTCTGCCTCTGTGTGTACTTATCCAAAATCGACAATATCACATCATGTAAGAGTATTTTAGGGCTGAGATAACTTTTGATGTCACCAATGATGTCAAGTGGGATGACATACTTGTTTCAAAATAATACAGAATTTATTAGTTTTTCATTTATATATAAATATAATTAGATCATCTTGATATACTCTATGGTGGTAAGCTAGTCAAATCAACCGTAGGTAATTACGTAAAAATAAAAAAATAAAAAAAATAGACTGCTTTGAAAATTGACAAAGTACAATTTTGACTACCAACTATTGAACTAATTTATAAGTCATATGTATTTAGTAAAAAAACAACAAAAAAAACTCCACTTGATTGAGATTTATTTACTTTTTAATTTAGCATTTTAAATATTACACTAGTTAATCTACTATTAATTTTTATAAATCCTTATTGCACTATACAAAACTATATTGTTACATGAAAACTGCTCCAATATACAACATTGCACATGGAATTTTTTTTTTATAATTAGTCTATTAATTTTAGTTATGATACCTAATAACATGTAAATATCAATGTTGGAAGCCCACGTGTCACTTTTTAAAATTAAATATGTATAATTAGTACAAACTTAATTTTTTTTAAAAATATAATAATGATAATGACAATAGTAATATATAATAATAACAATGATAATTATAACAAGAGTATAGTAGTGATAATAATAAAAATTACATACAAAAATAAATAAGTAGTTGTAACTTGTGGCAATTGATAATGTAGCTAAATGTGAATTAAGTTGTTGTGAGGACCATAGTCTAGGTGATCAGAATTCAAATTTTAATAGAATTTTTTTTTTATATATAATATTTTTATTTATCTAAGTTTAAGGTAAAATAATCGAGATGATCACAAATTAACTCTTCGATATAATTATTATCTTTTAAAAAGTTACTTGCATTATCAAAGTGCTCATTGCTTGCCTCCACTAAAATTTATGTAGGACCTTTCTTGAACTAGCTACACTCTAATTTAGAGTACAAATATTAAAGGCATATAATGTATAAATCACTTTAGTTTGACCTCAATCGATAATTAAATATTCAAATTTTGAGAATACATATTTAGATATCTCAAGTCGTTCATATTGTGCCTCGTGAACAACCAATATTGATGTAAAACATATATATAGTTTAAAGGTATTTCAATTATTTAATAAGTTGAAGTGCTCAACTAACACAAGACAAATCTAAAATTGTAAAGAAAAATCATAAGTTGAGGTTTTAAGTAAGAGGTGGAGTCTGATTTTCAACTAAAGGGGTTCAGTAATTGAAGAAAACCTAACCGGAGAGGATTCAACACCTACTATAGATACATAAAAATAATTTTAATTATTTATAAATAGTATATTTTTTCGTCGGAGTTTGAATAAACCGCCAACCAAAGGGCTGGCTCCGCCCCTAGTTCTAACAGTTTCAAATATAAATTGAAAGGATGACTAAATTGGTTGAGGAAATAATTTGATCTCAAATGGGAGGTCAAATTCGAAATCTCCTTCATGCTTTCTCGATTGGGTCGTCGCACGGGGCTTGCTTATGCCTAGTACGTTATCTCTTTTCTGGAGTTTGCGAACTATAATTATATTAAAAAAAAAATTAACCTCGCGAAACACCCAAAAAATAGCGACTGCGGATTCTATTTTGACTATTTCATGGATATATCTTGTTTAATAATAAAGTCTGAATGATAGTAGCAAAAAGAAAAGTTGAGAAAAATAAAGATGAACTTGTATGATCAGAATAAAACTTTCCATTCACCAATTTATTCTAATTTGTACATTAGAACAAAAGAGTGTTTTTACAACAAAAAGTTAAAAAAAAATATTTTATATGGGACTTTTGTACTTTCTCCCCATATACTTTTTTACTTTTTATTTAACTCCATATAACAACTAAAACTACTATTAACAAAAAGTGACACGTACTGTCCAATCAAAAGAAATAAAAAAAAAAAGAGAAATATTTAATTAAACTCTGCGTATCGAACAAACTTATATCACAAGAGTTGCTCAAACTTCCAAGATTCATCAAATGTGACATTATTCATCATGTCACTATGATCATCCTCAAGCAAGAAATCCAATGTGCTAGTGAAATCATTGTTAATTTCCCATCCAAATCCCATGTTGGTATTTTCCATTAATGGCCATTCATCAAAGCTTGGCAAAAACTTCAAATCTTCAAGAATGTTGGATGACGATGATGATGAAAATGATGATGATGATGATGATGTTGATGGCGTTGATGATAATTCTTGAACTAATATCTCATGAGGTTCAATCAATGGAACTTCATCTATACCAAAGCCATTATTGTTTACTTCCACTATAGTTGAGTCAAAATTATTCGCGCAACTCGTCTCCATTGTGTTATTATCATTATTACTGTTGTTGTTGTTGCTGTTGTTGTTGTCGTCTTCTGCTTTGATCTCTATCATAGTTGATTGATCTTCAACTTTTTCTTGTTGAATTGGTTGATTTTCTTGTTCTAATATGTGTGTTTGATCATTTGTAATAGTGGAAAGTGGCTTGTGAGTGACTGGATCAATCCCCATTTTCTTCAACTTCTTCTTGATATGCGTGTTCCAGTGGTTCTTGATTTCATTATCGGTTCTTCCAGGCAAATGAGAAGCGATCTTTGACCACCTGCAAATGTTAATATTCACTCGATCAGATCACGGAAAAACATTGATTAACTGTAACTCATAATACATTGTAAAAAAATATCAATCGAGTAAAAGAGAAACTTAGATCAAAATGACATATTTACCCTCCATATATCTTGTGAGGGGGTCCATTTTCCCACTTAGGTAAAAAAAAAAAAAAAAGTCTTAAATAGGTAAAGAAATTTTAAAAATATTATTGATGGATAACAATGACACATGAAAGGTACATAATGAAGAATGGGTACCTGAAATTAAGTTAAAGTTTTTGTCTACCACTTGAAAGTCACTCTTTTTTTAATTTATTTATTTTCTTGAAATTATAAAAACATTATGATCCACACAAAGAGCTCCAAATAGACATAGCACTTATTTAATAAGTACTACCATACTTTTAGCTCATGTTTTTTTTTTGGTTGAAATATTCAAATATGTCAAAAGTGAAAAGGATAGGAGAAATAATTGACATGTTTTTTTTTTTTTCAAAGATAAATTAATTACTAATGTATTACCTATTTCCAAGTTGAGCATGAAGATCAATAACCATTTTTTCTTCATATTCTGATAAAAGTCCTCTCTTTAAATCTGGTCTTAAATAATTTGTCCATCTTAATCTACAACTCTTTCCACACCTTAATAGCCCTGCACCATAAACAAAAATAATTCATCAACACCCACAAAAAAAAAAAAAAAAAAAAAATTATAATAATTATTACTACTATATACTATAATCAAGATATTCTGGTAAATAATTCACTTGCTTTTTAGACAAATGGGCCAATTATAGGAATGAAAATAATCATTGAAACCACCCCTTCTCATTTTCCAAGTTAGCATACTATAGAACATTACCCCACATTGAATTTAGGTTGTGTTCGATATGAAGGAAAATATTTAGAATTTAAGTTTGGTGCATTGTTGATGTAGTTTTTTTTTTATACCATCAGTTAACTTTTATCTGCTGTAGTAGGTCATTCATTTCTCAGGTAAAAATATAAAAATGGATGAACTTCTACAATAGGTAAAAGTTACCTGATGATGTAAAAAAAAAAAATACACTGACGATGCATCAAACTTAAATTCAAACATTTAGCTATTTTCTCTTTTCATTTGAGTTAGATGTAGCAGGTTCTGCTACGTCTGGTATGAATTTGTCAGTACTGCTTAATGCAGACTGACGAATTCAATAAAAGAAAGAAAAATGAGAGAGACCTGCAAGTTTAGGGACAGCTCTCCAACAACATTGGCCATTGTTAAGAATGAAGTGAATGAGTTTCTTGTCTTCCTCATTTGTCCATGGACCTTTCTTCAATCCAACTTTGTCACAACAAGGTTGTCTCCCCATAATTATTAGAGTTTTGTTTGATGAAACAATAAGAAAGAGAGTAAAGGAACTCTTTTTTTTGTGAGAGATGAAGAGTGGTCTAAATTCTCAAGAGAACTAATGAGACCAACAACAAAGGCAACCTACTTATATATAAAAAAAAAATCATAACCAAACACCCCACACCCCACCCCACCCCACCCCCACCCCCACTCCACTAACACCCTAGTGGGGTACCACACATTAACACTTCTGAAAAAAAAAAAAACACGGCTTATCTCATTTCTCTAATGGGTTTTAACACATATTACATCGCGGAGCGAGGTAGGGCTGCGGTTTTTTCTTTTTTTTTTTAATGAAAAATTACGTTATTTACATGTTTAAGTTATTTGCTAGAGTCGGGGTCTATCTAAAATAACCTCTCTATTTCATTTGAGACAGTGGTATAAACTGCGTACACTGTATCCAGACTGATATTGTGAAAATACACTGAGTATGTTGTTGTTATTGTTGTATATATAGTAAGTGGTGAGCTTTCTTGAGCTTCTTTATGTGTTTATTTCCTTCATATTTTTTGACATATTGACAAGAAGAAATTATTCGATTGATAAATATCTTTTTATTTTAATTTGAAAATTGTAAATTCGAATAATTAAAAGAGTAAAAAGATGAGAGCTTCTGGCGAGGAGTAAAAGAAAAATCCGATCACAAAAGGATTCATAATTTAAATTTAATAATTTTACAATTTTGGTATTTCGAAATCTCAAAAAATTCAAAAAATTATTTTCATAATTTAATATCTTTCTGATCTTAAGATTGTGAATTTGAGTCATAATTTTTTCTTCAAATCACTTACAAAATATCAAAAATAATTTAAATTTGTATTCATGTTAATGCAAAACTCAAATTTTGCAAATATCATTTTTAACTCAAAAACAAATACCTTTTTGATAAAAAAAAAAAATCACAAATTTTATAATGTCAAATGACCACTTAGCTAGACTATTTTTTCTTTTTGCAATTTTATTATTTTCTTATATTTATGTATGTTACACGTGTAACTCAGTCATTCAGCGCGTGCTAGCGCGTGGTGTTGTCACCTTCCGAAAGCGCCACCTCAACACCCCCTCATTTTCTCTTTGCTTTAGTTTGAAGCATAAAAGTATGGAGAAAAATACATAAATTTTCTCACACCTCATCAAATAGTAGCGGAGCCAAAAATTTAACGAAGAATGTGTAAATTTTTTGCTCAATGATATTAAAAATATGCAAGAAAAAATATACACTCATAATAACTATCATTTAAACTTTATACACCACATAAGTTTCTGACGAAGAGTGTATGGATCAGTGGTGGAGCCACCTTTGCTCCAGGGGTTCATCCGAACCCTCTTCAACGAAAACTTATATTGTTTTTAAATTGTTTTTATACTATTTTTTTCATGGCTAAAAATATTTTTTATGCATATATAGTAGATGTTGGACCCTATTCGACTAGTTCATATATATTCTTCTGAACTCCCTAAATGAAAATTCTGACTCCGCTACTAAAGGAAGAGCAGATAAAGAAAAGAAAAAAGGAAGGGCAGCACATGTGTATTAAAACTCTCACTGTGTACGTGATTCGATAAAATAATTAAATTATAAAGATCTATTATGCACATGCATTTCAAGAGACTGTTTGGCTTGAACATGTAATCTCCTGATCACATGACAACAATTTTTTCAGTTGCTCCAAGAGTCTACAGATAATAGAGAATAAATTTGTCATGCTTTTTTAGCTGCTCCAAGACTGCCTCGGAGAATAGAAAATAAATTGGAAATTTTAGTAAAGTTAAGTAAATTTTCTTGAATATGAATATCTATTTTGGTATAAAGTGGCTATTTTTTTCCACAAATTACATTCATTTGATGTTTATATGGTTGTGGTAATTTTATATGTTGAATGTTGACCTCTAGAAATTTACTTTATCAATGCACATTTTTTTTGATAACTTAACTTGGAATGGGGTCTATGCATGATACATAGCTATAATTTTACAAAATTACAAGAAAAATGTCTTTATTTTTGTATTTTGAAGGAAATACATATAATACATATACTATGCTAACAGAGTATGTATTGATACAATTCTTTTACGTGGTTCAACTGATACAATATTATACGCTCGATATAGCTATAAATGTACAAATTATTGCAGCTACATATGTTTCATAATTACACTTGAAACAGTAGCTATTTATGAAACTTTATCTAATTTAATTAGATATATATATAGCATTTAATTACATCATTTTCCATGTTACAGTATCATGTTTGTTATAAAGAATAAAAACTGATAAGAGAAGTAAATTTTCATGTGAGAGAAATTGTTTTCTTAAAGTTAAATTCAAAATAACAACATAGATCTTTCCTTAGGAATAAATTCATTAGATGTTTAAGGAACTAATTAAAGTAAGATTACTTATTCAATTATTATTTGACACACAACAAAAGTCTACGGTTTTAGTACTCTTAAATGGACCCACAATCGTATGTACTAAGCAAATAATAATAATAATAATAATAATAATAATAATAATAATAATAATAATAAAAATAAAAATAAAAATAAAAATAAAATCTTATCCTTAGATTAAAACCAAAGAAAATTTCATGTGCCAGCTGGTGGTCAAGATTAGTGTAATATACAAAACAATATTGAAAATATACTAAAGTCTACTAGAAGACTCAGTATGAGTTAAAAATAATAATGATAATAATAATGTAATGTACGTGTGCAAAATTACCCAACTTTGATTAAATTTCAAAATTTATATTCACACTTTGAGAAATTTCATCTCATTTACTAATTACTTGTTACTTGTAATAGAAGATACGAGAATAATAGCGAAAAATAGATTCAAAGTCAGAAGTTAAATTTTATCGGTTATAAATTTTAGGATACCGATATAAGGTAGTAGCAACCGAGTTTCAAATTTAATTTTCTTTATACATGTTTAGTGAATTTTTTAAATATCGATACAACATTTAAATTAATGTTATTGAGTTTAGTTGAATCCGTAAATCGACTTTTAGTTAGAATGAAGCATAAGTATGTATATAGGTGCAAATGTACCTAATTTGAGGTGAGATTCTTGAATATTTGAATACAAAGTTTGAAATCTCTTACTATTTTTTATATCATCACAATTCCACTATTCTTTTTTCTTCTTCTTTTTTTCACATTTTATTAATTTGTCTTTTGAACAAAAAATATTGAGGTAAGCAATTGATTATTGACTTATTTCACTCCAAAAAAGAGAAGAATTAACCTTAGTATCTATCCATCCAATCGCTTAAATTAAAAATAGCCCACGGATATATAATTATGCATAATCTTTGTATAAACGAGAGAAAATATAAAACGGTGAATCTGGCCAGCAATTTATGTATGATCCCCCAAAATATGCATATAGAATCACTCTCGATCCATTCTTAACTAGAGGTATCATATTTTAGTCTTAAGTGTGATAAATATTTTAACTATGAAGCGATTTCTCCTTTAATGAATTTTATGCAACTTGAATTCAGATTAACTTGCTTCCCATTAGGAGAATCGCACACTAGGTGGGAGAAAAAAAAATGAAGTTTAGTATTTCCATTGTTTTGTTCTTTTAAAAAAGAATGCATGGTATAAAAAAATTGGTTCATTAATATAAGAATTAAACTAACCAAATTATTGAGCAATATATACATGCCAAATAGATTTAAAGATCTTCCAAACTAAAAAAAAAAATTATTTGGTGCATTTATTTTAATTTTACAAAATAATAAGAAAAAAAGTGGTTGAGCATCTAATTGGCATATCAACTACCATGAAAATATTATATAGACATGCAAAATTATCATGTTATGTGCTAATATTATTTTCTTTTCAATATACAGTATAAATTAAGGATCTACATTTATACTTTATATTTCACGAGTCACTTTCACATAGAGAAAATGAAATATATTTTCCATCATGACAAATAATTTAAACCAACCACATAATATCTTATTTGTGCACACGAATAACCAATAATTTAATTTATTACCCCCTTTGTCCTAATTTGCATGGCACACAATTCAGATTCGAGGGTCAAATATTTTCAATTTTGATGATTAATTCGAATATAATCATTTAAATTTCTTAAAATAAAATGTATATATTTGGAAATTAAATAAAAAACACTTTAAGTTATGATAATTAACAATTCAAAATATTTATAATACAGAATTACAGTCAAAGAATAGTTCATTTGACTCTCGAAGAAATATATCACATGAATTGAGACGGAGAAAGTACTATAGATCTGAACTAATATTTTATTATTATTTTTAATTTTTTTTAATTTTTTGCAATTTGGGATGGATGTTAAATAATTAACCCAATGAGAATTTGATTATTAATGACATGAAACGCCCATTAATTAATTAATCATGTCCTAATTAATACTACCTGTCATATAACATCCAATTTATGAATGGGCAGCCATATGGCTGCTAAAAACACAACATTAATTTATAAGATTTTAACTAACCCTATGAAATATAAAATCCACATTTTGTTGTGGAATATCTACCTGTTCTAAGTACAATTATATAATAGTAGAAAATGAAATTGATCTTTCTGGTTCCAATTAAGGAACTTTATTATATGGTGTTGAAAATTTTGCTTCACTTGTTTGCTAATGCATGTATATGTTGTCCTTAAATTGAAAGTGTAGTTTAAGTTATATATATTGATAGTAGTGTATAAAATTATTAATTAATGCATAGGACATTCAACCTATAGATTCATTCGAATCTAGTAATCTAATTTTACTCGAATCCTATATATATATATATCGTGATCCAAGTCTATGAAACATATCGGAGATAAGCATCCAGTATCCCCTAACTATGACCTAGTTTCCTATGACACACTCCAACTTCACGGGGGTCGTCCTATTATTCTCTGAATTAACTTTTAGCGTATTTTTGTCAACCTTAGCTTTTTAGTTGACACGGCACATGACAGTCCTTCACGCGCCTCAGGTGCTACATCAGTACATAAGGGTGACAAAAGTATGCTAAAATTATGTTCAGGAGGGCAGTAGCACGACCTCCACCCCCGTGAAGTTGGAGTACGTCGTAGCTACTTTGTCATAGTTCAGGGAAATACTGAATGCTTATCTCAAACATATTGTCTACTCTTTTCCTATAGACCTTGTGGATTAGTCACTCGAACTACGTAATCATCGAGTCCATAAGCATACTTACCATATGAATATTTGTGTTATGTCTTATATATGTGTGTGTGCGCGCGTGTGTTTTCCTATTCTGGTGTTGGATTCACCTAATGTGCAATATTCTTTTTAAGTTATACGAACTTCCTAAAGAAAATATCATGTCAAGCATGCATGTCACGAAATATATCGCTCTCGAACTTCTTGTGATAAAATTGTGGAAATAGCTTCTTACCGAAATGTAAGGTAAGACTGCGTACAATAAACTGCCCTTTTGAATGTTCTTTCGCGTTAGGGTAATTTTCGTTGTTGCTTTAACACTATATCTATATATTTTTTTATCAAATTTACATATTTCAAAGGTCAATATATACATATAGTAGCTAGCTAGGTACAAAAATGGTAAGTTACTTTTGTTCCCTAATACATCACCAAATATATGACCTACTAGCTGACTTGAATAGGAAAAAAAAAATGAACCGTTGAGTAAACGTATACCTCGTTTACTTACTATTAGATTATTTCACATTGTTTTATTGACTACTTGTTGTATTATATATAGATAAAAAGATCTTTAATTTGACCATAAAAATAAAATATAAGCAAGTTTATATTTTGTTATCAAACACTACAGCATGTTTCTAGGCTGAAAAACTTTAGAAGAATGTATGCACACATAACATTTTAGGCGAATTCGACGTTCGAATGACAGAAGAAAGTGAAGAGGTTTATAAGATATTGCACAAATTTTGATGATACGCACACTTTTGAGCTCGACAATCATACTACTCGAGAAGGCGAATTCAGGAAGTTTGTTAGGTCAAAGCTGACAATATATGTTATGAGCTTGGTTCGATACGACATATTTTTTCTTTGTGCTTTTCATGCATATATTATAACTCACCCCATCAAACTCATCCTTATTATAGGACTAAATAGTGATGAAAAAAATTTAAAACACACTTTACTTGTTTATTTGATTATGTTTTAATTAACACGTCCCCTCATTTGCAGACCTGATTCTTTCGTGGAACAAATGTTTGGAGATTCTTTCTTATAATAATGGGTAATCGTGACCCGTAAGACTTAACTTCGAGACCTCTGCCAACGTGTCTTACACTATATAAGTCGCATTGTGGCGAACCGCCCTTATAATAAAAACTTATGTTATAAGAGAGAATAAGTCAATCAAATATTTATTCACTGTTGTTGAAGTATGACCTTTCATTTCATGTTCGGTTTTTCACTAAGTAGTAAGCTAGGATTATATTTTTATTTAATTAATTATTTACCACAAAAGATGGGAGAGCAACTTGAAGAGTGTTGTTGTACTCAACAAAAACAATGCAATTTTAATAATATAGGCAATGATATTTTAGGTACCATTTGTACATTGAAAATATTGATTTGATATCTTATAGTTAATTACCTATTGGCCAAAAGTAATGGAATATCTTGAGATGATTTTAATATAGATATGTATTTTAGTAATTAATTAGGTACATAGCTTGTCCCTACTTCGAACAAGTTGGTGCAATGAAAGAATTGACTCTTTTTATTTAATTTGTTTTTTCCCCAAGGTCGGGTATACGTATTATGGACTGACTAAATTTAAATTTACGTATTGCAAGGCCTAGCTATTTTTTGCGTACCACTTTCAACATGTTTTTTTTTTTTTTTGCATTTTTAAAAGTTTAAACTTGAAACTTCTGATTATGAATGAAGAAATTACGAACTATCTATTAAGAACTGATTAATTAATTACTGTTGAGAATATTCTATGTGCCATAAAAACCATCTTTTTGTTTAATTAATTTCCATTAGCCAAACAAGGGAAAAATGGAATGGATATAATTGGATAAATCAAAAGCTATATGTGGAATTAGTGACTAAATTCTTGGAGAAAAAAAAAACGTGAGACTAGTCCAAATTGAGTACCATGTCAAAAATTAAATAATATTATTAGTACCTTGTACATCGAATTTGATCACATAAAGTAAAATCAAGGGAGTATTAGCTACCATTAGAAGAAAAAAACACAAACCAATAGTGAAAATCTACATAATGTAATTATATTAGTGTCAATTAATCTTATTACTTATTTATTTATAAACAACACTGGACCGGTTAGCCCACGTTTCTCGAGGTCGGTTCGGGGTTCGATGCTGAATCTTGATGAAAATCGATCGGCGGGCCCCGTAGGGTTGTGGAGCGTGGTCAGGCGGGGTCAGTGGAGCTATTTGGGTGGTCAAATGAGCGAAACCAGGTGAAGGGGTTGTTTTCGGCCCAATTCGGTGGGTGTTAGCCCACGGTTCTTGGGGTGGGCCCCGGGCTTAGTGCCGAATCTTTGAGAAAATCGACCGAAAGCCCTTCGACGGGCTATGGAGCGGCTTTGGGTGGTCCAGCGAGCTCGGTGGGACTCATTTGGGTGGTCAAACAGGCGAAACGACAGCAAGTAGATCGTTTTAGGCCGAATCCGATGGGTATTAGCCCGCAGTTCTAGTGGTGGGCCTACGCTCAATGCTGAATCTGGGTGAAAATTGACCGGTGGGTTGTGGAACGGCTCTGGGTGATCCGACTGAATCGTTGGGGCCATTTGGGTCTTGTTTGCTTTTGAAACAAACTCAAAACACAATACAATGCACATCATTAACTTGCAAACGGATTAAATAAAACTCTAATTATGAAATAACTTTTTTTTGTAAATTTTTATCGCACTAAAAAAGAAAATTATTACCAAATCATATCACACGCTTTTGAAAACTATTAATTGGTCAAAATATATTTTTGGGTCAACCTTATTATTATCTTGCAAGAAGGTTCTCACTAGTCACTTCACTATCAATGTATAACAAGTACAAATTTGTATGTTTGTTCAAAGACTTGGGAATATATAGTAATATTAATTTGTCCTATTATTCTTTTTATTTGATTTAATATTTTTTCTTTGTAAAGTCTTGAAAAGTAATGTGTAAATATTTGATTCCTTTAATTAAAAATTCTATTACAGCTAAGATTTTAAAAAAGTATTCAAAGTCATCGAATGAAACCAATATATGTATATTGGATTTTGGTTCGTGTGGGGCTAATATGATTTCTTATTTAAGCTTATGAACATTCTTTTCATGCATCTTGTTTTTTCGTCGGTATAAAGTTGCTTTTGGTAGGAAGTATTTTACATTTAATATGAAATTTTCAGTGTGAATTTGAATTTATTTGATTTTCGATGTGGATAACGAATATCAGATGAGAAACCTATAGCTTGTTTTGTTATCACTCACCATTTTGTGTGTATATGTTGCATGTATATTATGTATATATAAGTGAAATTTGTGTGTTTTTTTATATTAAGATCTCTTTTCGACAATTGCATGATGAATATCAAAGGGGAATGGTCATTCAACTAATTCTATCAAATCAGAAATAATTTTTTTTTCTTGATTTTAATTTTATTCAACAAAAATAATGATTTTTGGGATAATAAATATTAGTTAAGTAACCATTTAAAATAATAACTCTTTATTATTTTTCTCATGATGGCGAGTTAGATGGGAAATGTATATGAATGCATGCTATACATATTATTCAAATATAAGTTTATTTATTAATCATAGTCAAGTGTTATGTGTGTTTTAAACTCAATTTAATGATCATTTATCGTGATAAATTAGTATGATTTGGTGGAAAATCGAGTTAACATAAGATTTTTTTTTTTTGGAGGGCGGGGGGGGGGGGGGGGGGGGGTGGGGTTAAAGACATCATGTCATAATTATTTTAGATTGAGTACTTAACATCTACTCATATAATACGTCAATTAATATATTTAACAAGATGGCACAAGTGTGATTTTTTTATTTTATATAAATCATCTACATTTATCCAAAATATATTAGTGTAACTAATTCAAATTCACGTATCATAGGCTTCATTTTGATCCGGAAGGAGAAGTTTCCTAACAAAAATTTCTTTGTACCCGATTAAGATATTTGATTAAGCGTAAAAGAATCGCATCCATCCCATTACATCTCTCTGTGTTCCACAAGTTCGATTCAAAGTAGAGGTAGATCTTTGTTGGTTACGGATAGGGGCGGAGCCACAATGTTTGGGGGGGGGGGGGGGGGGGGGGGGGGAACCCAGTAACTTTTGTATAGACTCTAAATTTATGAATTTACGTGACTAATAAGTTTTGACGAAGATCGTACATATATGTATATTAAGAAATTCACGGAATATCTATATATATGTATGCTTTTGCAATATCGACTAATTTGTCAAAGAAATTTTTGTGGGACCAAACGCATGCATACACTAATTAAATCAAAATAAATATTTTAAACTAATAATTAACCCAATCACTTTCTCTATTTATTAATTAATTAATTAAGACAATAAACATTCGTATACATTTGACTCCAATTACAGCCAGGCAATTTCGTTGTTTGATTAAGTTTGTTACTTATGATTTTGAATAAGTCATGATAATTAAAAATTAATTTACAGCTATATATGAATTTGAATAGTTGTTGACTTTACCTTAATAAACTTATTAATGTTCTTTTTTATAAATTAAATATATCGAATTAGTTAAGTTAATCATAAGTTGAAAGTTGAAACTTCACCCTGCAAATAGGTACTTTTATTATATATTATACGTGCATGGATTTGGCTCTCCATGCATGTAATATTTAAATTATTAAAATTAATGTTCGTTGAAAGTTATCATCCCTATATGTTATTTTTTAAATTAATTAGCTTTGACAGTCTAATAAGAAAAAATTGAGAGATTCGAAAAAAAAAAAATAGGGATGTCATTTTTATTTAATTCCAGCCAATGAAGAAATAAAAAAAATTACAAAATTTACATTATTGTTTCAGAATTATATACATACACGTTTTAAATCTACCGAAGAGGGTTTTGGAGCAACGAAAAAATTATTTTCGTATTATCTATATATCACAAGTTCAAGTCGTGAAAACAACTACTATTGCTTGCATTAGTGCAAACCATCTTATATCAAACCCTTACGACGTGACCTTCTCAACAGTGGCGGAGCTAGAATTCTTACTATGAGGTTCGAAGTAAACATACGAACTAGCTAAAGGACGCTCAACGTTAAGTATATATACAAGAAAAATAATTTTAACTATGTATAAATAATATAATTTTTCATTGAAAGGGGTTCAGGTGAACCTCCTGAGCTAAAGATGGATCCGCCCCTGCTTCCCAAGAACTCTGCTAATGCGGAATACTTTGTACATCGGATTGATGTTGTTGCTACATTTTAAACTTTTTAAAACCCAAGGAAAAATCTGAGTTACTGTACTAAAACATTGACTTTGGGCATCCCATATATAAATTAAATGTTATCCAAAATTTTGACTATTACTAAAACATACTGATAATTTGAAAATTTTATTAGTCAAATGGTTGTGCATGCTAATGGATATGACATTTATATATAACAGCTGGTTGTTTATATTTGAATAATAATCCATAAGCTTTAATTAAAAAGAGAAAAAGGAAGTTTTCAAGAAACATGAATAAGCCAAATTAGATAATTAATGCAAGCAAATCAAAAAAGTCAAACAAGTTTAATATGGTTAATTTGAGTATATCTTATAATATATATTTATATTTAGCAAAGAAAACAAATTTTTTACCTCATAATAATGTAAAAAGTTTAAACGTACATAAGGATTTAATTTATGTACATCAACATTATAAGGATATTTTAATTTTACTAATGAATTATAACATGTAACATAATGAATTAGCTAGTTATCATCTTTTCCATATATGATCATTTGCCAACATTAAAGAAACTATCAAAAGTTTAATTTTATTTTTTTTTTCATTGCACGATTGTCTCTATTGAATATAATATCATTTAGTATAACCAGTGGCGGATGTACATATATTCCTTCCAGGGGTTCATCCGAACTCCCTTCGTCGGAAAATTATACTATTTTTATATGATAAAAAAAAAAATTTATGTATAAATAATAGAGGCTGAACCCCCTTCGACTAGTCCGCATATGTACTACTGAACCCCCTCACTGAAAATCCTGAATCCGCCCCTGAGTATAACAAGTACTATCCAAGACGACACGACATACTACGATCACATACAAAAATATTGTACTTCGTCTTGGCTAATATGGAACCTCTCAACAGACGCCGTCCTTTTATGGGATCCTTTCGAAATAGGTAGGCCCAAGCCTTTTATGGGGTCCATAAGAACCTCTCCGGATGAGACGATGCGACATACTACGATTACATACAGAAGTATTGTACTTCTTCTTGGATAAAATTCTTTTCGACATAGGTAGGCCCAAGCCTTTTGTAGGGTCCATAAGAACCTCTCCGGACGAGACGACGCAACATACTACGATCGCATACAGAAGCGTTGTACTTCGTCTTGACTAATATGAAACCTCTCAGCAGCTCCCGTCCTTTTATGGGTTCCTTTCGAAATAGGTAGGCCCAAGCCTTTTATGGGGTCCATAAGACCCTCTTTCTCTTTCCCTCTCTCAAAAAAAAAGAAAGGATTCATTTTTTTCTTTCATCTGAACGATTCTATCCTGTACTGAAAGATTTTTCTTATATATATCGCGTTGAGAAATTAAAAATCAACCTCCTAAAAGTACTATTCCCAAACCATTTATTAAGTCATGGAAAACTATGGAAAAATATTATTGTTAACAATCTTGTTTTCTCATGAACTATATATTTTTAGTTTTAGAATTTTCTAAGTTTGAAAATTCTTGGGGATTCAACGTGAACCTTCTTTTATACATGCATATACATATATTTAGCAAGACTTCTGTATTTTCTTTTCATACTTGATTTTGTTACGGTTACTCCACCAAAAGGGTTGCGGCGTCAAACGGCAGCAAGGGGGTTCATCCAAATCCTCTCAGTCGAAAATTACATTGTATATTCATAACAGTAAAATTATTTTTATGTATATATAATTGATGTTGATTCCTTTAGCTTCTTCATACTTTGAACTCCCTTGGCGATAATTTTGTTTTAGCCACTATCGATAGTCTATCAGAAACAACCTCTCGACTTTCACAAAAGCATTTGAACTCCCTTGACAATAATTTTGTCTTAGCCACTATTGATAGTCTACCAGAAACAACCTCTCGACTTTCACCAAAGCATTTGAATTACTCCCTTTAACGATATTTTTGGCTTAGCCACTACCGATAGCCATCTATCAAAAACAACCTCTCGACCTTCACCAAAACGCATATATTGAGGTTACAGGAAACTTAACCATCAAAACTTGCAAAAAAAAATAAAAATTGACCTAGCTTATATATGTACACAAAGAAAATTCATAAATTTTATTTTCTTTGGGTGGAATTTCAATTGTGTGATGTTAACACGTTTGTATCAGTAGACTAGGTAGCTTAAGTCCAATATATTCTCGTTAAAATTCGTCTATCAATTGATTTGGATTTGCCAATAATATAAACTATAGTATAAGATAATCTTAAAATACTAGACATGACATTCAACAATATTAAAAAGTATATGGTAGCATTAGTGGCAGCGGCGGACCTATAGCCAAGCTTTTGTGCTCCGATATCCGCTAAATTCGACGCAAATTAGATATAATTATATAAAAATATATAAAATCTGGTATAAAATTTAGAAAAACACCCAGTAAATCAAGAAGATAGCTGGATGCAAAATAGTTGGGTGCTTTAGTTTTCAGGCGGAACCTTAAAACTTTGGACGTCAATATGTGTATTCGAACCTTTCGAGCACCCACGACCCCTAAATCCTGGATCCGCCACTGATTAGTGGAGCAACCTTAGGCGAAGGATGATCCGGTACACATTCTTTATCATAAAATTATGTGGCGTACAAACTTTAAATATTAGGTATTATGAGTATATATTCAATTTTGTACATTCTTGACATAACTAAAATGAAAATTTACACAATCTTCGCTAAATTCCTGACTCTGCCACTGTATGCTAGTTATATATTAGACATAAGTTTCTTGTGTGTTAAGGGAGGAAATCTGATTATTTCAAAATAAGTATTTTAATTTGTCTCTTTTTATATTATAATGTCACTATTTGAGGACTGGAGTAGGATCAAATTGTCTAATTTTGGGGTTGATTTTAATCAAAGTTTAATTTATTTGTATAGTAACAAAATCAAAAGCACTGTACAAGTTTCTTAATCAACTGAATTTTCATTAGGTATAATTTTTCTTTTTTAAACATATTTAAGAGAATCTTAACAATGAAGAAATAAGTCATTTGACTCTACCATTAAATGATATTTTTGTGGGGTGAAATGCATAAAATAACTTCAAGCTTATTCGCTTCAGAATAACTTAACTTCAGACATGTGGCGTCTAAAGTTTCAAATAGATGAAGTTCAGCCATATTTATTCGACTAGGTAGATACACGACCAAGATTTTAAAATAGATACAAAGTTAAAGAGTAGTGTTCAAATAAAACACCCCGTAAATTTTTTTACTAAATGTGTATTTTTTTTATTCATAGAGTACGTTGAATGTACAGAAATAGTTGTACCCATATTTAAAAGAGTCCAATATGAATAAAGCTTAATAACTAATTGGGCTTATCTTGGATTAAAACCATTAGAGAAAGGCAAACTTCTTTAGGAAAAATAACATAAACATACGTCCTAACTTATTATATTTACAAAAATTCCCACCCTTACAAAGTAATTATAAAAATTTCAACTAATTATGTATCTTGACAAATCCAAAATAGAAAACAATATACCGGAAGCTTATTACTTATCTTTATAAAGGAAAAAGTGTATCTTCGTTCGATGTATTATGAGTTTTAACATACTCAAAATCGAAAAAAATGTATCGAGAGCTAATTATGTATCTTTTCAAAGAAAAAAATGTATATTCTTTGGAAGTACCAGGAGCTAATAATGTATCTCGGCAAATCTAAAATCGAAATTTTCAATAATTATGAAATTTTTTGGAAATTCTCATAATTAAATTTCAAAATGTCGGAATTTATGTTGTTTGATCACTTCTTTATGCATTGGGATTAGGGACTTTATTATTGATACAAGGTATATGAATCAATATTGAGCCCATGTAAAAGGCCCAAATCATTTTAACAATCAACTGGGCTTAGCCTTGTTTGACTAACCCAACATCACATTCCTCATTATTACACTACTATTTAAAACACAACCTCCACCCAACCCCACCCCTTGCAAAAATTTAGTTATCAAGCAACATACAATATGGCTTTTTTCTTCGTCTGGTCGTTAATTTTTATCCCTAGAAATCGAATTTATGCCTAGTGGAGCATTAAAAAAATAAAATTATGACCACAAAAAAGTTGTTTTTCTTAGGGGATAAAAATTTAAGAGCAACACGAAATATGGCTAAAAGTGCAAATTACCCCTCCCCTTTTCTGCTATGGGCTTTGTATTTTATCTCTCACATTGGGCCTATTGTGGCCCAAAGGCCCACAAATAGGATCTTTCGGCCGGAGCACAAATTTCTTAGTATTTGATACTGGTGATCAAATCCTCTTTAACTTTTTCGATATTTATGGCCCTTTATTATTGTTATTGATAATAATACTTACGTAACTAATTTTAATGAGCTTAGATAACTTTATTAATTAGGAAACTCGAAAAAGTATGTCATACTATAATGTCTGCTGCAAGTACTAACGTTACATTCTGTCCTTTTTTCCACTCGGCGAAGTTTCCTATATTTTCTTTCCTTCTTTTCTCTTCCTTCCTATACACTACTTGTCACACAAAAATAAATAAATAAAAAAAATTCCCTTCATTCATATATTTTCAGTTAATTCTGCCAAAGTTGTAATCTTTTTCACTTCACTGAATATGGGTCTTTGGGATTCCTTCCTCAACTGGCTTCGTAGGTAATTAAGTTTTGTCCTTTTTTGCTGTTTTTCAAGAAACCCCCCATTTTCATTTGTGAATTGTTTTGTTGAATTTAATTGGAAGTTTTATGAGTTGTTATTTTTGTATATATGTGTGTTGTGTGTGTGTGGAGAATTGTATTGAGTTGGAAGTTTTATGAGTTGAGTTGTTATTTTTGGATGTGTGTGTGTGTGTGGAGAATTGTATTGAGTTGGGAAGTTTTATGACTTGTGATTTTTGGTTTTGTTATGTGTTTTTTGGGTCATGGTAGTGTTTTGTAGGTTAATTTACTTTGTTATAGTGTTGTTGGTGGGAGGTTATTGTGTGAAAGCTGACATGGACACAACGGTTATAAGAAAAAAAGAAATTCCCTTAGTGTATATATATGGAGAATTGTATTGAATTGGAAGTTTTATGAGGTTGTTTATTTTTTATTTTGTTATGTGTTTTTGGGTGGTGGTAGTTTTTTGTAGTTTAATTTACTTTGCTATATTGTTGCATTACTGGTGGGAGGGGGGCTGCTATATTTAGTTGAAGTGCGCGAAAGTTGGCGGACACACCACGGTTATAAAAGAAAAATCCCTTCATATATATATTTTTAACTTAATTCGACCAAAGTAGTAATCTTTTTCACTTTTCTGAATATGGGGATTTGGGATTCTTTCCTCAACTGGATTCGTGGATAATCTAGTTTTTGTAGTTTTTGACTTTTTTTTCAAGAAGCCCCTTTTGTTTTGTTGACAAAGCACTCGGTATGTTTTGAGCCTCACTTCAAGGCTTAAGCACGTTTTAAGTGTGCCTTTGACAACATCACCTCAGATCCCACTTGTGGGATTACACTGGGTGTGTTGTTGTGCTGTTGGCATCAACTTGACCGGGGGTAAGCCTGCTAGGCTGCTACGCACCAGCCCCCCCGACCCATTGTATGTTGTTGTTGGCATCAGGTTGACTAGTTACGGGTAACACACCATCCTCCACATACCTCACTTGTGGAACTACACTGGGTATTGGTAGTGGCGGAGGTAGGATTTTCACGAAGGTGGTTCACAAGTGAACATACAAACTAATCAAAGGGGGTTCGATATCTACTATATATACATAAAAAATGATTTTAACCATGTATATACATAGTATAATTTTCCGTCGAAGGGGGTTCGGATGAAACCCCTATCATACATGTAGCTCCACCCCTGTATTGGTTTGTTTTAGCTGGTTGATAGAGGAATAATAGCTTGTATGTTGTCCTTAGAATTAGTGTAACGAATCACGGGAGCTATATCATGTACGTGTTAATGTATATTCTTATCTAGGAAGAAATCCCAGTATAATGATAGGTGACGAACTTTGGCAAGTTCTATGTCAAAGACTAATCATTCACCAATGCCGAAAGCGGGAAGATATATATAACTTTCTTTTTTATTGGACTAGTTTTTCTTCTACAGTGATATGGAGAATCGTGGATGACTTTTTAAGGGAAAAGCAATTAACATGTCTCCTTACGCTTAATACATGAGAAGGCTGTGTAACCTGTGCCTTACTCCTAATTCCATTTCCTTCGGAAGTAGTAATTTACCCTTACAAAAGGCACTAGAGAGTAGTCAACGATGTCTAGTGGAATGTTGGATGGCTAGAACATCACTTTTTGTCTAGCACGTACGATTTTGTTCTCTTTTTGCCGAGTTAGATTGGCAACTTATATTTTTATTCTTTAGCTAATGGTTTCTGAGCTAACTATCCAGCTGAATAGCCGTGAGTGCCTGATACACATCGTACCGCTGCTCTCTCATTGCTCTCGTCAGAAAG
Organism: Capsicum annuum; assembly: GCF_002878395.1. NCBI lineage: Eukaryota > Viridiplantae > Streptophyta > Magnoliopsida > Solanales > Solanaceae > Capsicum > Capsicum annuum. The sequence continues at coordinate 3,929,452 of NC_061122.1, read as the reverse complement.
GCTTGGAACTGCATCTGCTGGCTTAGATTGGGAATAACTTCCACAACTTTTGTGATTACTGCGCATAACGAGTTTCCGCCCCCAAACCCTGAATATTGGAAAAAGCATATTTTTAAAAGATCGGGAAAAAACATTGCCATTCTTAGTCGCAACGTAATGCGAGTTGTGCTCCTTAATACTGATGCGCAGGTCTCTTTGTTTATCAAGAAAAAGCCAGATATAGGAGCTTTTCTCATTAGATGAGATACTTTTGTTCCAAAGTAGATTGCTATTCCTTCCAATACTTTTTTCCTTGTTAGAGATATTTCATTTACTCCTCCCCTCCGAGCGCATAGTGGCCAGTTTTTGTCGATAATGCTGATTAGAACTTTTAAAGTAAGGGACATCCGCAAGTAACAATGTAAAAATTCAAGATAAGGCTATGTGTGCGCTAGCCAATCAAGCTACTTTACTAAATGTATCTTCATATGCTTATCAGTGTCTTAATGAACGTGAATGTCGTATCAGATTACTTACCAAAAAAGGAAGTTGTATCAGATTGTGTACTAAAGAATTTTTTTGGTAATAATCGTCAATAAAATACTTTACCTTATCCAAAAAAGAAGTTGTATCAGACATATGCAGCGTCTTAATCAAAATGTTCTGGAGTGCTACTGAGTGATGATCTTTTTTTTTTTTCAATATTTTAGGAGGGTTATCCGCGGTGTTTCAGATGTTCTACAACCGTGCAGACTGTTGTTGTATTATATTGTGTGATGCTATTACTACCATAACTAGATATCGCTCTCTTGTATTAATCGTGAAAACTTAATTAGATGTTACTATTCAAGTTGGTCCTTGTAAACTCAAATTCATGTTGTCGGAAGAATGACTGGTGCTTTATTCTTTATGTCGTGTGATCCTGAGTGACATTGTCTATCCCTAAGTTTTCTATATGTTTCCATGTTCAGCCTATTTTTTAAACAGGAAATGGAACTTTCGCTGGTAGGCCTTCAAAATGCGGGGAAGACATCGCTCGTCAATGCTATTGCTGTGAGGACCTTATATGCTTTCTCTCCTCTTCCCCCTCGTTATTCTCTTTTTCATTTTTAACGTTTTATGACATTGGATATTTTGATCTATATCAGACTGGAGGCTACAGCGAAGACATGATTCCAACGGTTGGTATCTTTGTCCTCACGTAATTGAACTACCAACTTGTCTTCTTTCGGTTACTTTTCCAATAACATTTCTTACAAATAGGTTGGATTTAATATGCGGAAAGTTACAAAAGGAAATGTGACCATAAAACTCTGGGACCTTGGAGGCCAAAGGAGATTTCGCACTATGTGGGAGCGCTATTGTCGGGGTGTCTCTGCAATATTGTAATTCCGCATCTTGATATCTTTCCTTATCTGTCTCCTTAAATTTTATTTAATTCTCTTCGTTTTTGGCTTACTATAATATGCACTTAATGCTTTTGCTGAATTCAAGATTTTGACATCTTTAGCGGATGAAATTTTTGTGGATGTGAATTTGTACCTCCCCGTTCCTGTAGTGAGGTGCAAATCATATAAAGTTATAAACTGCTCATTTTATAGTCAATGTCATTTTTCATTCGTGGGGTCTACCAACAACAACGTACCCTGTGTATTCCCACCTAGTGGGGTCTGGGGAGGATAAAATGTACGCAGTCCATATCACTACCTTCGAAGAGGTAGTGAGGCTATTTGCGGTAGACCCCTGGCTCAAGACAAAAAGGATAGTAAATACAGTTGTAATAAAACACAAGACAAGGTGAAATAACAGTAAATACGGCACCCAGAAAGCAATATTATAAACTACCAAACTGCACGACCCCCTCCCCAACCCTCCTAGCTAGAGACTCCCCTATGTACAAAGTTCTACGACTACTAGCAAGGTCACCCACCGGCACTAACCTTCTACCCTAATTCGCGCTTTCCATACCTTCCTATCTAGGGTCACGTCCTCAGTAAGCTGTAAGTGCTTCATGTTATGTCCTCAATAAGCTGTAAGTGAGGTCTACCGGGGGGAAATATTCGGTGCTGTCGCTTCCGTGACCCTGTTATTTCCTCTTAACTTAAGTTTAACATCATTGCTGTTGGTTTTAGTTGTGGCGTGTCATACCTTCGCTTGCCTCGTCCTTGTCATGGTAGTTTGATGGCATATGTCCATATGATACTTAGGGGTCGTTTGGTTCTAAACAAGGATATCCCGGGATTATAATCCCCATCCTATATGGGATTAGATAATACCAAGATTTGGTATAAAATTTATTCCGGTTTTAGCTAATACCGATAAACGAAACACAGAATAATTGTAATTATGTAATCCCAATAATTTTATACCGGGACGAGGAAAATGACCCCTTAGAGTAGTACTACAATTACCAACTTCTCATTTCTAGCCTCTGCTCTTTTTTTCGAACTTTTCCTTATTAGCAATGCTATATAACAGTTTTTGTTGAAGACATAATTCAGTATATACGATCGCTATTATATGAGATTGGGTTCAACAGTTTCTTTTTTTTTTTCCATGGAACTTCCTTTCATGTGGCCCGACTAGTGAACCGTGTTCTTTTCAGTCCAACTTTTTGACGAAAAAGGAAAGCTTATAATGACGTTGAATTGACTCGAGATCTTTTATACCACGCAGGTATGTTGTTGATGCTGCTGATAGAGACAGTATACCTATAACCAGAACCGAGTTGCATGAGCTTTTGAAGAAACCTTCATTAACTGGGATTCCTTTGCTTATCTTGGGAAACAAAATCGATAAATCAGAAGCTCTTTCACAGCAATCCTTGGTCGATCAATTGTAAGTAGCTGAACATTTCCCTTCACGTAATTTATTTCTTTCGCAGAATACATACAGCTAAACTCGTCGCGATTTTTCATTTAGACACTTAAGCTGAGGGTCCGACCTATCAACACTTTATATTGTAAAAATATGTGTACCTAAAATAAGTCATAATACATAGACAGACACCTTTACTTGGCCTCAGCTGGCAACTAAATGCCCCGACTTTGAAAATGCTCATCTTCACATCTTAATTTGGTTTAAGTTGGCTCCGTAAACACGCCAACTTTGAGAATTCACCCCCGTAAAGGTGTCTAGATGTGCATTTTCAAAGTTAAGGTGTTCACGAGACACACCTATGTCAAGTTGAAGCATCTAGATGTTCACAACGAAATTTGAGGTGTTCAACTGCCTGTGGAGGCGAAGTTTTTTTTTTTTTTTTTTTTTTCTTTTTTGTGACATCAACCAAAATTTTTGGTAAATAAAATTTATTATATCAAAGGGAGTTATGTACAGATGTTCACACGGAACAAAAGGAAAACGAGTAAATGGTCAAAAACAACCCCAATACTCGACAAGCTTTAACACAACCGAACTACTGCTTACATTTTGACAGCAATTTAAAGCAACTATGGATAGAAATTTAATGCTTCCATTCGCTTTTGCAATGCTGGTCGTGAGCATCCTTTGCCGAAGATATTTTGTATCACTTGCCTCGCCGACGCCTTCGCACTTCTCAGCCTTCCTTGTAATTCTCGCTGATTTCTTTTCTGCCAAATATAGTAGACACATCCCGTGATATCTTGTATCACTTGCCTCGCCAACACCTTCGCACTTCTCAGCCTTTCTTGTAATTCTCGATGATTTCTTTTCTGCCAAATATATTAGACACATCCCGTGAGAGCCATTCGGGATACCTCTGCAACATCAGACTTGCCCTTCATATTAGCTTCTGCCCATTGTATTTCATCTTGCCATGTCAAAACTGATCTGGAAATCCCTTGCCATCGGAGCAAAACAATCACGACTCTAATGAAAACTTGCATTCAAAGAAAAGATGAGCGTGGCACTCATTCAGATCATCACATAGCCTGCGCTTTTGGTCATTCACCACCCCCATTTAGCCAACCGATTCAATACTCAATCTGCCCCAAGCAGCCAAATTCATAATAAACAACCATTTCGGGGGGGGGGGGGGGGGGGGGGGCGTGGTTGTAACAAGTAATTCTTCCGCATGGAACTTTAGAGTAATCACCATATAGCTTCGTATATATATATCTTTGATTGAGAAGAATTCCCTCTGCTGCAAATCCGTGATCTCCATACCAACATCAACCAAATATTTTTTGGCGTTAAAGATCTTCAACAACATCCAAGAGTCTTGTTTAGGTTCAATCTCCCATATTTGTCTCGTTTTTCATTGTAAATATGAATGCACTGTACCCGTATCTATGTATTATGCCTAAAAATACAGGTTACTTGATAAAATGAAATGGTTAGAAATCAAAATTCAGGCACATTTTCGACAAATAAGGTATTCAGTAGGTAGCGGTAATCGTGACAAATTTATGTGTCTGTCTATGTGTTCTTTCGCTGTATGAATTTGCTCTCTTAACTATTTGTGCTGCTTGTTACTTCAGAGGTCTTGATTCAATAACGGATAGAGAAGTCTGCTGCTACATGATCTCGTGCAAGGATTCTGTAAATATCGATGCTGTTATCGATTGGCTAATCAAGCACTCAAAGACCGCGAAATGAAGAGCGGTTCCTGGGTTCTTGACGCGCCTCGTGGAGGGTATAGTGATCTGGAAAATAGTAATATGCTCTTTGAGGGTCTTGAAATGATGTTGTTAATATATTTTCTGGCTGATCTTTCTTTTGTTTGTTCTTTATTTACAATTCTGTTTTGTTATAAGTGCTTGAACAATCATAATAATACATCTTTCATTTTGAATTTGCATTGTTTTTCGTGCTTCTAAGGAGCCCGAGGGTCTTCGGAAACAACCTCTTTGCCTTCATGAGGTGGGGGTAAGGTTTGGGTACTGTATGTATGTTGTTGATCGTGTGGTCGTTATGCTTCTAAGATATACTTGGATTCTTTTTTTATGATCGAAAAATCCTCGAGGGCTAGGTGGTGCACAGTTCGAAAGAAGGTGAATAAGAATTCCATTCCGAGCTTTCGGTTCATGGTAGTGGCGGACTCAGGATTTAGGGGTCGCGGATGCTTGTGAGTTCGAACGCACATATTGATGTCAAAAGCTTTAAGGTTTTGCCTGAAAATTAAAGCATCCAGCTATCTTCTTGACTTTTTTGGGTGCTTTTTTGAAGCTTTTATCTGACTTTTCAACTTTTTTTTTTTAATATAATTATACCTAATTTGTGTCAAATTTAACAGGTGTCAGAGCAACAAAGAAATGAATATAGGTCTGCCCCTTAACAACATTCGATACTAATATGATCTAATACAAAACATAATATGTATATGATCGATACAATAGATCAATCATTTTTTGAGTTTGGAGGATCATTCGTTGTTCACTTTCTTCCGTAATGTGCGTTGTAAACATTCACTAATTTTAAACATAAATAGATCTTAACTCATAATAAAATATGTTTAGTTTTAACTACAAAGAGTATTTAACTAAACACAACATGACTAATAGGCACATGTATACAATATTATAATATCTCTAAAGAAGTTCTATATAAACATAAGAACAATACTATTAAAAGAATAATAACAATAATAATAATAATTCAAAACAATGCAATTTGTTTTGAATTTAGCTTTCCCAATGACAGCTTGACGACGCCGTTTCTTCTTCTTGTTGGTGCAAATCAAAAGGAAACTTCGGTATTTTTTCATCATATTGATATGGCCGAGCTTTGATCAATCTTAATTCCAAAAAAACATAAAAAAAAGAGATAATGTTAATATAATATAAAAATAGTTATGAAAAGTTTCATGATATTAAGTAAAGTTAAGTGATTAATATGTTTAATTAGTGAAATACTAACTTGAAATAATATCGTGTTGACAAGGCTTTGTTGGAACTTATAAAACATTATAAGTAATAATAGAAAATTAATATTAAATTTATTATACCGATGCTTTCTCTTCTCCAAAAATCGGGCAAGGGTTGCTCTACGAGCCATAGCCAGTGCTGCAAATAAAAAAAATAAAAATAAATTTATATAAATAAAATAAAAATTAGTAAATAAATAAAAAAATTAAAAATAAATTAAAAAGACCAAGATTAATACCTCCTTTAACATAATCTGTGGATGCATTTGAAGGCTCTGATTTATTTTCTTCAGATTTTTCTTTATTCATTACTTTTTCTAAAATCTCATTCATGTGGAGAGTTGTTGATTTAGAAGCCACATCAATTATTAGCTCAGCCTATACAATTTTTTTATAAAAATAAAATAAAATAAGAACATCATAAAAGTAAGAGACATTCGACTCAAATAAAGCATATCGAAATTTGTAAGACATGAAATACGAAGAAGTCATAATGAAAATAAGGGAGAAAAGAACAACAATAATAAATAGTATGATTGTAAAAAATAATAAATAATAATAAAATAAAAAAATAAGATAGTAGGAAAGTAGTAGTAATAATAATAATAATACCTTTTCTAGTGATATATCCTGAAAAATATGGACTTCACCCATGTAGAATATAGTCAATGTTGACCAATTTGGCCTCAAGTGGTCATAATTTTTCCTGCAATTTTTTTTTTTTTTTTTGTAAAACAAAAATTATCATTTAAGTAATTTGTAAAATTGAATTTTCAACTCATTGAGAAAAAATAATAGGAGTAATAATAATAATAAACTATGATGAAAATACCTGGAATTAGAAGTGCTTGTAACTAAAGGAAAAGTCCCTCCAAAGTATTGGGGGTCTTTGGTCAATATGTAATTGTTTAGGGATGGATTTCTTGAATAATTGGAAACTATTGGGGTTGATTTGTAATTCTGAAAAAAAGGGAAAAAAAGAAAAGTTGATTAAAATTGAGATTATATGAATTAATATAAATAAAGAAATTAATTAAAATTCAATAATAGGGAATTTTAAATAACCTGAAATAATGTGTTTTCATGTTGAGTAGCTAAATTGGTCATAGAGGAAAATGGCCACTTCACCCCAGAAGCTAATTTTAAGCAAAAATAGAGAAATAAATTAAAAATCGTGAGTTAGCTAGCACATAATTATAAATCAAAGCAACAAATAGAGAAAATGAAATAATATCACAATTTAACGAGGTTTGGTTAAATTCACAAGATAACATAAGGATTTAATGAGATTTAAGTAAATATAGTCTTCGAGTAAAAGTAAAGAGAATTCTTACGGTACGAATGAAAAATATTTGCACACACTATTACAACAGCAACAACAGGCCTAGTGTATTCCCACAAAGTGAGGTCTGGGGAGGGTAAGATGTATGCAGTCCATACCACTACCTTCGAAGAAGTAGAGAGGTTGTTTCCGATAAACCCCCGACTCAGAATCTCAAATAATACACCAAGATCGTATTGGAACATGTAACAGGAAAGGTTGGCATGCAGACATAAGAAATAATAGAAATAAATATTAGTGAAGTACGAAATAAGAGAAATACGAGCAATACGAAATAAGAAATAAGAACTAGGACACCCCACTTACCCACCCCACCCGAACTCACCTGGCTAAAGGCTCCTACTCAAGAACACCGGCCTGGGATTACTGCCCGCATATGCAATCGCTCTCCTAACACCTAGCCACAATCCATACACTCGCCCTAACCTTCTACCCGAATCCGCAACCTCCACACCTTACCGTCTAGGGTCATGTCCTCAGTGAGCTGCAGCTGCTCCATGTCTTGTCTAATCACCTCCCTCCAATATTTCTTTGGCCTACCTCTACTCCTCCTAAAGCCATCTAAGGCCAGCCTCTCACACCTCCAAATTGGGGTATCCGTGCCCCTCCTCATCACATGTCCAAATCATCTAATTTGCACACACTATTAAAGAACGGAAAATTAATTGATAAAACTGTCGACGAGCCTAATTTTGACAGATTTTCAAATCGGAAGTCCATGGACAGATGCATAGTTTTTATATATATATATATACATACACGATGGCGGTGTTCGGATAAATTTGTACATATTATTATGTAATTGGGTGTTTACTACTCCCTATCAGTACAAGTAATGGATAATTTTGTTAATCAAAACTTGGACAGATGAGAAAAAATCACTAAGTAATTTTTATTCCATCTGAGATTTAAACCAGCAGGCAAATGATACAATTTTGAATTTACGAGTTCTAAATTTTTAAAAAGATAGTTTATTAGATTCATGATAAATTATTTATGCATATTAAAGAATTTTGAAGATAATATTGATTTAAAGCTATTGTATTACGTCGAATGAAATTATAATTTTATCCTATTTAAACCTACGACCATACAGTTCATTTACTTTATTAACCACTAGACAAGTGACCTATTGGATGCTTATATAGTTATATTTTACCATGTGATAGAATAAAATTCTTTTAAATTAGACCTTACAAAAATATAGACACCAAATCTATTAGGATAAGTTATCATGTTATATTGATATTCTGGCCTTTTATCCTCAAGGTATCATTCTTAATTAATCTTTTTTTATTATTTTTTTTCTTGAGTTCCTCGTGAAAAACTTTTAAATAATAGTTTGAATCGTGAAGTCGGTTATTAATATTTATTAAGATAAAAGGTCTATATCATTCTCTTTCGAACTATGATCTTTCAGTAAATCTTATATAAATAAAAAAAATTTAATGCATCAAACGGTCTATTTTTTAAAAAAATAAAATAAAATTAAACTACAATCAAAGGACCAATCCAATAAAGATTATGACTAAATTAGGTCTTCCTTAATTAATATGCAAGCAAAAAATAATTCTTTTTGAATTGAAAAAGGAACCAAAGAACAATTAAACACAAAACATTATGAATATCTGAAATTAACAAAGAAGAGTAACAATAAATTTGCTAGAGAAAAGATGCAAGTGAAAAATCAACTTAATTACCTCCTCCATCTCAAATAATCTATCGTGATTAATAAAAATAATTATCTCAAATTAATTACTTTTTCCCAGTTTTACATTTGAAGATTATAATCAACTCAATTATAGGTGATGTTATGATTGTTCTAATATCAATGAAGTGTAAAATAGTTTTTAAAAAACTCTTCCTAATTATAAGGGGGATGAACAATAAAATCATCATGACAAATAATTTGAAACCTAATAATTAACAAATAAAGTTCACTTCCAAATCTTACCCCCCCCCCCCCCCCCACTCCCCCGCCAAAAAAAAGTAATTACTATCATTTGAGATCTACTCACAATGATTAAATAAACCCTAATAAATCATTGCACAAAAGAGTGGTTTTATAATAACCTTATACAATTACAAAAAAACAACCATACTAACTTTCATATATACATATATAAATTTTTTAATTTTTTTTTTTTTTTTAAAAGAAGATTTATTTTGTACCTTTTTTGTGTTGCTTCTCCATTTCTGGTAATTGAGGTCTGCTGTTGAGGTCCAAAAAATCTATCTCCATTCTTGAATCCATTTTTTTCCCACTTCCAAAGATTTATAATATAGTAAAAAGAACTATATAATCAAGAAATGGAAACTAATAGAACAAGAAGTATTCTTATAAAATTGTAATAAAGAAGAAGAAAGTAGTAGCTAGTATAATATTAGATAAGAAGATTGAGAAGATCCATACAAGAAGAGAATACAATATTTATGGAACATTAAAATGAAGAAGAAAAAACTAAGAAGAATACGTCAATAAAATCTTTTTTGAAAAAAAAAGAAGAAAAATTATAGACAGAAAAAACACGTGCTGATTAAATTTGGTCCTATAAATTTATAGCCACAACTTGTTGTTTATTTTTTTTCTCCTTCCTCATTATATATTTTGCTTTTTCGTGTACTTATATTGAAGTTTGACTAATTCAAATTTATGTCGAAAAGTCTCAGTATGAAGGTTGTTATGAACCAATTGTACCACATTAGGTGAGAGAACTGGGAGAACCTATTTGGCCTATAAAACCCCTTAGCATTTCTCTATTTTTCCAATGTGGGGCAATTGATTTATAACAATCGCCTCTGTTTGAGAACCAACGACCTCATTGGTCACGGCTGAGCCTCCTCTATTTTTCTTATGTGGGACAATTGTTTCATAACAATCGCCTCTACTTGAGAACCAACGACCTCGGTGGTCACGACTGAGCCCCTTCTTAGGTCATCACTCCTGGTACACAGGCCACCACTCCGAGTCGCGACTCCACGCGTGGATCGATCCTCGTTGGTCACGAGTGGTACCCCTCTTGGGTCCAGGCCACCACTCCTGAAACGCAAGCCACCGGTCCGAGTCACGGTCCAACGCACATGGATCGATCCTCGTTGGTCACGGCTACGCCCAATTGATCACGACTGACACTTCTCTTGGGTCCAGGCCACCATTCCTGGCACGTAAGTCATCACTTCGAGTCACGGCCCAATGCATGAGACTCTCAATAAAAGCACCAATGTTATAAAACAAACGAGAGAAGCCAGCCAAATAAACTAGCCTGATAGGTGAGAGAACTTATTTAGCCTATAAACCCCTTAGCATTTCTCTATTTTTTTAATGAGGAACAATTGGTTCATAACAAAGGTTATAACGTTTTCTACCAAAGGCGATATTGTATTGAGAACTCGAATCAGAGATCTCTGATAAAAAATGAAGGAGTACTTACTACATCACGATAACCTTTGGTGGCTCTTTTGAAATTATCGTTTTATTGATTTGAAATATAAGTGATTGGTTGATATTTACTAATTGACTTAGTAAAATATAGTATCTTGAAGAATGTTTAAAACGAGGGGATGTATTTACGTCTTGTCAAATGTCCTATTTTTTATCCCAAAGGTCACATTGTATTACGTACGTAATTCTGATGTGTGTGTTTTTATGAAGTGAAAATTTCTAATTAACCATGTGTTAAATATTGTGGTGGATAATGATGAGTCATGCAATTATCTTTTGTGGACAGTAGGTTGGATGTATTAAAATATTCAATATATATATTACATGGTGTTGGTTAGTTCTTTGTTTGGTAAGATTTTTATTTCATATTTAGTACTCCCTCCGTTTTAAAAAGAGTGACCTAATTTGACTTGACACGGAATTTAAGAAAATAAAGAAAACTTTTGAATCTTGTGGTATTAAATTAAAGATATGTCAAATTTACCAAAATGTCCTTCAATCTTTTGGTCTTAAACATACCATGTGGAAAGTTAAAATTAAAAAGTTGCTAAAAAAGGAAAGGGTCATTCTTTTTAAACGGATTAAAAAGAAAAGTAGGTCATTCTTTTTTAAACAGAGGGAGTATTATAGAGTGTATAGCTAATATATAAAAAATTATGGTATTAATAATACATGAATAAGTATGGGTAAAGATGAAAATATTTTTAGTATATCAAATTAAACAGTGGATAAAAAATAATCTCAGCATAACTAGTCTCGGTATCACCGATCCAAATATTACTTACACACCCTATTGACCTATTCAATACTATTCTTATACACTCTATCAAACGACTCCTTATTAGTGAGAGTTTTTTTTATATTGACTAAAGGTTTCGAGTTCAGCTAGGAAGAGTGAAGTTCTTTTTGATGGTAGCGCTAAAACATTCGTAGGGAGTTTTTTCGTAATATAAATTTGAATTAATCGATCAATGTATATTTTGAATAGAATTTTAGAAGAAACAAATCTTTATGTGAATTTCTTGTTAAATAAATGGACTTTGGGTCTTACTCGACTACAAAAGTTAGTTCATAAAGTCGAAATCGACCGATGTCATATAAAAAGACTACATATTCGCATTTCATCAGAAACTAAAGCGGAAAAAACATTATTTGAAATCTCGACATTTGAATTTTTTTTTAAATCTAGATGGATTTAACTCGGATACCATCTTCATAAGCTTTCGACCTAACTCAACTTTAAAGTTAGCTCATATAATATATAAGAACTACTAGTAAAGTTCTCTCTTGACATATAATATAATAATAAAGGTAATTAAATACGAAATAATTAAAAAAAAAAATCTCCCAAAATGTATTTAAACCTTAAAGTATAGTTATGAATTTCCATTTTAAGGAGAGAAGTAATTAGCCTTTTTTATTCTTTATTTTCTTTTAATTAGCATTTTTAATAAAGTTGAAGAATCAAAGTGAGCAAAACGTGTTCCTTTTGTAACCTCATTTATAATCAATGGCGACAAATGGATGAATCTTTTATTCATATATTCTACCTATAAACCTCCTAGTACTACTAATTAGGTTTTATCAAATAAGTATCATATATATAAAAGCCAATTTAAAATATGAAATTTGAAATTTATAATTTCTACTATAATTTTAAATTTAATTTTCATAGATATACTGAATCTGGGCATGCAAAAGCTATATTAGCTAGGGTTTTTGTAATTTTATAAATTGTATTTTAGATCCTTCGTTACATAATTTTTTTTTTTGGTTTCCCATTCGGTGTCCGGTGCCCGCATTGGAGTCCCGAATAATTCGGATCGCGTTTTGCAGGGCCCATTAAGGTAGCAACGCTCCCAACAGAGTTTTCTGCATACACAGGGTTGAACCCTCGACCTCTGGTTAAGGGTGGAGCAGCCCCATCCACTGCATCACAACCCATGTTGGTCCTTCGTCACGTAATTGAATAAACGAGATGATTTACTTTTAGTTAGAAGTTTTGAATTTGTATTGATAGGTAAACGAAGAAATTTCTTTAATGAACCATATATGCGTGGTGTAATTTGGATAAGAAGAGAAGATTACGAACTTAAATTAGTATGAAAAATTTAAGAAAGTTGTTGAAAATTTCAATAATATATAATATATATAAATTTAATAACCACATGAGAATTCATATACCGATTCTAACTAGTATGTCTTATAGGAATATTTAAAACGAGGAATAAAACGTACCTAACGTCTTATTCAAATGTCCTTAATGTATCCCAAAGGTCATATATACAATGCACATATTGTGGTGTGTGGGGTGGGGGTGGGGGGGGGGGGGGGGGGGGGGGGGGGGGTGGGAATGGGGGGGGGCGTGGGGTGGGGGTTATGAAGTGAAAATTACTAATTTAACCATGTGTTAGTTGTGTAATTACGATCGCTTATTATTGACTAAATGTCTTAGATTCGATTACAAAGAATAAAGTCTTCTTCGATAGAGCGATAAATTTACAATTTTATGAAAGATACTTGTGAACTAAAGTGACGTGATTCTTTTGTAGCCACTCATTGATTAATGGTGAGAAAATATATGGTTGAGACTTTTATACATGTTTGTCATATTTATAAAATGTAAATATGGTGATAAAAATTTTAATATATGTGCAACGTCTAAATAAGAGCTATTAAATTCTCATAAATCATATATTGCGCTCGAGACCTGTCTCTACTGTTCGAATAAGTGAACTCATTTAGCCTTAATTAAAAAATTTATATTCTCTAGATGAGGTTATCTTTCTAATGAATTAGGGAAAAAGATTTAAAAATTTAACATAATAATTAAAAAGGAAACCAATCTTTTTATTTGTGTATCTTCACAAATTCACCATGAATTATAGCTGTTTCATCACTAATTATCTATTTTTTTTATGTTAAATCTGTATTGTTAATAATGAGTTTAAAATATCTAAATACAATATATTTTCTACTTAAAGAAACCAAGAATAAATATTTTAATTAAGTAAAACTTAATAATTTATCTATAATTAAGAAATTTAAAACTCTATTATTCTTATTTAAAATCATTCTCCAACTTTCCAAAAAAGGACAGAAGAAAATGGTTAATGACACATATAGAAACAAAAATAAAGATAAGATTCCTATATAGCTTTATCCTTAGCATCATTAAAGCAGAAAAAAATCCGAGTTCCAAAATGGAAATTCAAATTTCTAATTTGGAAATCCACTTCTTATTTAAAATGAAACAGTTTCATTCATAAAATATTTCACGTTAACAGAACTCGAGAAACGACAACACCTCCAAAGGCGTAATATAGACGCTATCATAACGCAAAGACTAGTAATAATTGCTTCAACGATTTCAACACGTAATTATAGATTATACGGAGCCGAAACTACTAAAAGTTCTGAAATGGAAACTCAAATTTCTAATTTGGAAAGCCACTTCTTATGTAAAATGACACAGTTTCATGCACAAAACATTTCACATTAACAAAACTCGAGAAACGACCACACCTCAAGAGGCGTACTATAGACACTATCATAACGCAAAGACCAGTGACTGCTTCTACGAACGATTCAAATACGTGAATATTGTAGATTATATGGAGATGACTTTATCGTTGTTCCGAAACTGCTAAAAGTTCCAAAATGAAAATTCAAATTTCTAATTTTGAAAGCCACTTCTTATGTAAAATAGCACAATTTCATGCACAAAACATTTCACATTAACAGAACTAGAAGAATGACTACGTCTCAAGAGTTGTAATATAAACATTATCACAATGCAAAGACTAGTAACTGCTTCTACGATTCAAATACGTGATTATAGATTATAGGAAAAAGACTAAATCGTTGCTCCGAAGCTACTAAAAGTTCAAAAATTGCGAGATATATATGTTAATATCTAAATGCAAGTAGGAGAAAAAAGAGTTCCAAAATGGAAATTCAAATTTCTAATTTGGAAAGTCGCTTCTTATGTAAATGGATCAGTTACATGCACAAAACATTTTTCGTTATAAAATTTGAAGAACAACCACACCTTAAGAAGCATAACATAGACAATATCATAACACAAAGTCTAGTGAAAGATTCTACAATTCAAACACGTGATTGTAGATTATACGGAGATAACTTTATCGTTGTTTCGAAACGAGTTATAAAAGTTCAAAAGTTGCAATATATGTCAATATCTAAATGCAAGTGGGAGAATAGAGTTATTGCTGTGTCACCGACAGATACCTTGACAATGCCCACCAATCATTCAATTATTTCATTGCCTTTTTTGGGGGCAAAATAAAAAATAGCCTACTTTATTTTTTAATTATAAGTTTCATAGTAACAGTTTCATAACTATATAACATAGCAAGTTGTATTTTATATTTTTACAAACTGTTGTCATAAAAATACAAATACATATGATTTTTATTGTCTTTATGATCGATATTTATTTTGTATTTTTACAAACTGTTCTACAAAAATATAAAATGCATACAAATACATATGCTGCAAAATGTAATTTGACAAAAGTGTTGTTATTTTTTATAATTTAATACTTAAATTTGCTACTTTATGTATTTTTTCCTTTTTTTTGATAATTATATAATTTAGCCAATATTGACTCCTAATTACTTTATTTAGCCTAGTTTTAATTAATTACAATTCATAACCTTCTCTTGCCTATTAATTTTTTATAATTACAATTTATAACCTCTCTTATGTAATTTTTCTTTTTCTCTATTTTCTATTACTTTTTTTTCTTTTTCTGTTTTTTCCTTCTTCTTTTCTTTTCCTTTTTTTGTTTTCTTTTTCTTTTCTTTTTTCAAAATTTTAGTTTTCTTTTTTTTCTTTTGTATTTTTTCTTTTTTTTCCATTTTATTTTTTCTCTTTATTTTTTGTTTTTTTCTCTATCTTCTATTACTCTTTTTTTTTTTTTTTTTTTTTTTTTTTTTTTTTGTTTTCTCTTTCTTCTTCCTTTTTTTAAAAAAATTTTCTTTTCCGTTGTCTTTTTTTCTTTTTGTCTTTTTTTTTTTTCCTTTTTCAGTTTTTTTCTTCTTTTTTTTTTCTTTTCCTCTTTTTTCATTTTCTCTTTCTTTTTTTTTTCAATTTTTTTATTTTCTTTTTTTTCTTTTTTTTTTTTTTTTTTTTTTTCTCTTTTTTCTTTTACTTTTTTTTTAAAAAAAATCTTCATTTTTTATTTTCATTTTTTGTTTTCTGTTTCTTCTTTCTTTTTTCAATTTTTTTCTTTTTCGTTGTCTTTTTTTCATTTTGTCTTTTTTTTCTTTTCCTTTTTATTTTTTTCCTTCTATTTTTTTCTTTATTTTCTATTACTCTCCTTATTTTTTTTATATTTTTTTTCAATTTTTTTTCTTTTTTATTTTTATTTTTTCTTCTTTTTATTTGTGCGAACTAGCAAAAATAAATACAAGTTCGAACTATAAAATATAAATATAAAGACGAATTATAACATACAAATATAAGTGAAAATTATAAAATACAAATGTGAATTATAACATATAGATATAAGTGTGAACTATCATTTGTATTTTTTAATTATTGAAAAGGAACGATTGATTTTCTTTTTACGAATATTTGTTTGTATTTATTTATACGAGTTATATTTATTGATACAAATAAATATAATTTATTTTTTATAAAAATACAATATGTATTTGTATTTTTAAAATGGTTGTTTTCATTTGTTTGTAATTGTATTTGTATCAAGTGATATTTATTTATTTACAAATACGAATAATAATTTTGACATACAAATACAAAGCGGTACATTTGTATCACATAATACATTGCATATTTATATATTTTAGAATCAAGAAAATATAATTAATGCATTTACTTGTTTGTATACAAATACAAATGATAAATTGTACATAATCACGGCTAAATGCAATATGCAATCAACGTACAAATACAGATACAAAATAATTCTTTAAAAATAAAAAAGCATCGATGAAAATAGAATACAAATACAAATATAATCTAAATACACAAACACAATAAAATCATAATACAAATATAATCCAATATAATATACAGTCAATTATAAAATACAAATACAAAACAGTTCTTTAAAATACAAGTGCAAATTTTATAAAATATAAATATTGGTGCGAACCAACAAATACAAATACAAGTGCGAACTATAAAATACAAATATAAACGTGAACTACAAAATACAAATACAAGCACGAACTTTAAAATACAAATACAAATATAGTTGTATCAATGGATACAAAAATATAAATGATGGTGTGACTACAAATAGATAAATAATTATGGTATTTACGTTATCATCAATGACTTGTGCTCGAGTAGTTATATTTTTTAAAAATACAAAAAATATAAAATAGAACAAAAAAATGATAAAGAAAATAAGTACAAAAAAGAAAACAAAAAAGAAAGAAAAAAAAAAAGAAAGAGAGATAGAAGAGAGAAAAAATATATATAAAGAAAATGAAAAAAATAAAAATAGAAAAATTAGTAAAAAAAAGAAGAAAAAATGAGGAAAACACAAAAAGGAAGAAATATATAAAAAAAAAAAATGGTAGTGTTTTTGGCAAGACTAAATATGTAGTGTATTTATGTTTTTATGAATACAGACCACCAAGTTAAAGTGAATACAACGGCTGTGAATCGAATACAACAGTTAAATGGTATTGTATTTATATTTTATATGAATACAGACTATTGATAAAATCGAATACAGCGGGCGTAAATTGAATACAACGGCTATAAATGGTAATTATGTAAAATATGGCTATGAAAGGTGAGTTTTTCAGCAAAATGTAGCTATTTTTGAAAGATCTCCTTTTTTTTTTGAAAAAAAAATAATCAAAAGAAATTATATATAGGGAGCAAAAAAGAAATTGTCCAATTTTCATATAGAGATTAATAATACATTAATAATCACTAAATTCGTTAATAGGTTGATTTTAATAGTATTTTGATAATTAATTGATAAAATATGAGTTTGTAAAATTAGCTAATGTGTGACATATATGTATTTTTAGTGCTAATACGGGTCCTCGAGCTAAAGGAACGTCAGATATTGAGGTGCATTTTGAATATCCTGAACCGTTGATCAGCTATTTTAATAATTAATACAGTAGATAAAGTGAGAGTTTGTAAAACTAGCTAACGGGTGACATATATGTACTTTTAGTGCTAATACGGTCTCCGAGAGAAAGGAACATCGATATTGAGGTGCATTTTGAATATCCTCCGTTGAGCAAACTTTTTACATGTTTACGGAATCTAAAATTTATATGTATATATACATATAAATAATATCTCGAACTATAGGACTATTATTTTGATTATATCATCGAATTTATAACTGATTAGTAACACGATAATAACTATAACAAAAAGATATAAGTAATACTTAAAGTACAAGAGAAAGGAAAGTAATAAAAATACAAAAATAACGGGTTATTAACATGATGATAACTATAGCAAAATAATATGATATTTGAATTACAGGAAAAAGGAAAGTGATAGAAGTATAAAAAAAGAGCATAAGAGTAACATGATAATAACTATAATAAAATAATATGATATTTAAAGTACAAAATAATAAAGAATCATATTGATATGATTATTAAAAAGAGTAAAGATTAATTTTAGTTAATAAGATGTTAGTTATTTGTTTTCAATACATTAACTTGGATGTTGTTTTTAAAACTTTATTTATTAATATGAAGTTTGGGTTGTTTACTTTAAAATTCTAAATTTTTCCTAGTAACAATTAGATAACTTTTTCTTTATTTATTTCTTTTTTTTTTTAAATGATTTTTAAACGTATTTCAAAATCTTCGTTATTATTTCAAGTGAAATATTGAAATCATAAAATTTACTATTAAAATTTTGAGGTCTCAAAATTTTGGAGGGCTAGAACAAATGTTTTACTAGCCTTACCCTTTAGTCACCCCTATTTAATGCTAATTGAAGGAAAAATTACAGAAAAATATTTACAAATGTACATTTCATTTTTCTAGGCCAAAAGTTAGATTACATTCGTGGCCCAAAATCAACTAATTTTTTTTTTTTGTTGGTTATATAGGATAAAGAAACTATTCCTTCAAAATTGAACCTTCTTCTTACTCGATTTTCAGCTTCAAAATATCTCAAAAAAGCTTTATACTCCTTATTCAACTCAAACATATACAATGCAACACGAAAATTTCATTTACACAAGTAGTTGTTGAAAAAAATTCAACATTATTGCACTAAGAAAATTTCTGTCACTAATTCGAGCTTCAATTTTGAATTTTTGTAAATAAGTTTGATTTTGAATGGGTATGGTTACAAAAGCCAAATTATGAAATTTTGGAAGATTTGGTACAGTTTTGAGGTGTTTTTGAATGTATTTGATGCTTGGATTTGATGAAGAAAATGAAGTCTGTTTTTTGATACAATAGTGTATATATTTGTATACTGTATTTGTATATTATTGCATATATTTGTATATTGTATTATATATTATTTTACAATATAGTCTTCTTGTTTCAATGATTTTCTTCTTCCTCTCTATTTCATACACACTTATACAATATCAATACGTTGTCTAAATTTCTATCGCTTCTTATTATTCGATTAGTTGGTTCAAATATTTAAACATACACATACACCTATTAATTGATAGTGTACACTTGTTCGTGCATATGCATATATACATCTACTCGATAAGATGGTGGTGAAGTAGTAAGTTGTGCATAATCAGAATTTTTAGTTCGCACGTGTTTTAGAAGTGAAATCACTTTTTAATAAAGAGTGTTTTTACGTCCCTCCAAAATGTAATTTCAATAGAAATTTACATTACTCAAGCTCAAGACAAATACCATATACCGAAACAAAAAAAAAAATTGTTCCTGTAGAGAATAAATTAGGCAAATAAACGTCCACTAATCTTATTTATATGACATATTTTGTTTATAGTTTAAGATGTTTAATTCTAATTTATATATTGTATTAGTATATATGAATTTCTAACATTGATTTATTTCTTTGTCTTTTGTAACAAATCAGATTGGAGGGTTGGTCTTTTGTTCAATTAATGTCTTCCATCTTTTTTAAAAATAAAATTAAGGTAGGGGTGGGAAATCGAACCCTTAAGAATATGGTTCAGATAATTAGTCAATCGAGCTATCAAGATTCTCCATTAATTTCAGTTCTATTTCAATTTGAACTAGACTAATGAGTTGCAACCATTTTGCTTACCTAGATGTCGTGAGAGGTCACATCCAGTGACAGAGTCAAAAATTTCATTTAATGAGATTCAAAGTATAAAGAAGTAAATATAAAAAAGATGTTGAAGGAAGTTCAACATCTATAGTATATACATTTAAAAAAAAATACAACAAATATGTACAACAAAGTAGCCCAAAAATCTCTTTACAACAAATATAGCCAAGTTTTCTTTTCAAAAAGTAGCCCAAAAATTATTTAAAAAATAGCTGCATGTATATTAAGGTATATGTAATATCAATATTGCATAATAGTTATGTAATATATCAACATTGTATAAAAGTGTAATGTACATTGATATTGTATAAATTATACATAAATGTGAATCGATATTGTATAAATTATATATACAATTGTAGATATAAGCTCATCTCGATATTAAGAGTCTTTTGTATATATGTTATTCAATCAAGATGGTTCACATCTGCGGCACGTCGAATTTCAATAAAAAAGGAAAATAGTGAAACTTGATTTGCAAGTTCTTTCAATTCCGACTAACTCAAAATCTCCTCTAAACAGTCCCAACTTGTAGATATGAGCTCCTCTCGATATTACGAGTCTTTTGATATATATTATTCACTCAAAATAATTTATATTTACGGCACATCAAATTTTTTGAAAAAGGAAAACCAACGAAGAAGAAAAGAAGAAGAAGAAGAAACAGGGATAGTCAAATGGCAATTTCATGTAATTTTAATAAAGTTGGGTTAATTTTCTTGTAAATAATTTGATCGATTGGCAATTTTCTATAATTATCCCTATTTTTAATGGAGTATAGAGTTATATAAATTTTACTAAATTACTTTGTGATTTGACTTTCTAAAGTCAAGCGATTTCGCACTTCATAATTTTTGGTTATTTAACATGAAATGCATAAAGAATTAGATTCGTATATAACAAAAATTAGGGAAATTGTAGAAGTTTGTGAAAAATTGGTTAAATTGGTTTGCCCAAATTTACAAACACCCAAGGGTGTTCAAAAATTGGATTCACCTATAAGCAGAACCGATAAAAAAATTATTGGTTTATTATTATTAGGTTAACAGTTTTTTAATGGTTTTATAAAAAAAAGTTATTGGCTTTGGTTTGGTTTTGATTTTTTATTGAGTTATTGGGTAAACCGATAACCCAATAAAAATATACGAAATTAGTATTTTACACCTACAATTTCTCTTTAATTTCTATAAATTAACTGTCACGCCCCAAAATCCCATCGGGCTGGACTGGCACCCGAAGCCGAGAAGGCCCGGGAGAACCCGTTCAGATACCTGTACTTTCACTTACATGTCACCAAAAATTTGGACAGCACTTCGTTGCATATAGAAGGGTCTAATTACCTGTATCAGCACAACACGCACAAATATATATATATACAAATATAACATCACTATATAAACTTCCATGACTTTACCCTTCCTTATGTCTACAAAGCCTCTAGGATATACATGACATAACTAGGGTCGGGACAAACCTCCGCCCACACATGACTCCTGTATAATAACAAAACATAAGGGACCAACTTAGAAAGCTCCGAAGCAAACTGGAGCTCACCAATAATAGCTGTATGACCTGGCTCCTATCTATGCTGTGAATGAGCTGAAGCACCTGTGCCTGCAGCATGAAATGTAGGTCCCCCGTGAGGGACGTCAGTACGAAATATGTACTGAGTATGTAAAGCTGTAAATAATCATATGTGATATGGGGGATCAAGAAAATCAGACGCAAGTGAATAAATCATAATAGAAGTGAACCATACTTCATAAACACTTTTAGGATCATGTACATTATCATTAATCTGAATTGGGTTCTTGAATTCAAACACATTTGTGGAACGGTATACATTCGTTCATTTTATTCTTTACAATTATCATTCGCCATTACCTCCTCCTCCCGAACCTCCAACCACCTAACAATAATCAATACTGTACCGTACTGTGACCATTAGGCTGCCCCCAGTACATATCAACTGTAATCATATCAAATATCGGGATCGGCCCATGCTAGGCTTAAGCCCCTGAGCTACCACCCACACGTATATCAAGTAACACACATAAGAGATCTTTCCAATAACTTAGTTCAAAAGCTTTTGAGATTATTACATTAGTGTTCATGCCAATATAGTACCGTTGGAATAATGATATATCAATAGGAACCAACTAATAGACTTTCTATACAATAACGATGTAATAAAGACTCATTGGTACATCAACAATGTGTTTCGGAATCATCAATATCACAACAATGAAATAGGAGCCTTTTGGTATATCAATGAAACATTTTGACACTTTATAGAATGGAAACAACTTCGTTGGTAATGTAAAACAATACATGTTTTTGGACAACCTCGGAATCTTACTTGATGGAACATTGGTGTTTTCATGCCAAAGAACATCGTTAGAGTATGCTTTACATACCTCGTTGTAGATTTGGATACCAATTCAACACAACTTCCCGCCTTTACAAATCACTTATCTACAATGAAATGTTTGGCATCTAGTATTAGCAACCCAACACCACAATTCTCCTCCATAATTCCATACAACCAATATTTGCAAAGCATTCCAAAAACCAACTTGAACAATAGGTTTATGTGTATATATATATATATAATCATCATTTCAATACCACATCATCACACCAAATCCCTTCAACATAATCCAACCATGCACCAGAATAATCCAACATCATTTCCAATCATCTTTCAACAACAATCAAATAACATACTTCTTATGCTCACATGCATATATATATACATATCCATATAAATAACACCAACATAATTTACATCCTTACCATAAAATGGCCCTTTTGATTTCGAAGTCCTGTTGGCACAAATAAGGGGTGCTTCTCGAAGCCCTCGAGACGGTGAACACAACTACGGAATCAATTTGGATTTTCTACGGTTGAATCACAAGATAATTGGAGTTGAACTTAGGCTAGGGTTTCTTATTCTTCAATAATTTGGATGATAAATGATGGATATGAGGCTAAGTATATGTATATAATGACCAATTTTCGTCCATGAGGTGATAGAAAATGACCATATTGCCCTTAAAATTTAAGTAAATCCGAATCTGTCCATGGTGGACTGTTTTGATAGGCTAAAGTAAATCGATCATAACTCTTTGCTCCGATAATGTTTGGGTGAAACCAATTGCATTAGAAAGAAGACTCTCAGGGCTTCTCATCGATATATAGCAGCTCACACAGTTCATTTTTTTACAAGGAGTTATGATCGTTTAAAGTCGACCCAAAAATCTGTTTGGCTGCAGTACTTTTGTGTGTGCAGAAAATTTCTGCACATTTACTGTTCATTGCGTCCACCGTTTTCAAGTTTTGAACATGCTCGCTTATATCCGATACTCATTTGTTTTCAGAAATCTTTATATCGTTGGAAAGCTAACTCGATAAACTTCGCATAGAAACTTCGACGAGCAAATTCCGGTATAAATAAAGTCGATTCCTATACACATATAATCAAACTATACACTTGAAACCATCTCAAAATAATCAATACTCATACTTAAACTCATATATACCTAACTTATGATCAATACATATACTCCAACACATATAACCATGGCTAATGGTAATTAAGTACGGGGTGTTACGTTAACAAACTTATTATTTCAATTATACAAATTTTTTAAGTTCTTCTAACAACATTTAGTTCAAACTTAAAGATTCTTGTAAATTAAAACACATCATGTATGATTTTTGGTTGCAACAAATTAAAAATTTGGTTTCTTTTCATGTTAGTTACTGCTATTTCTATTTTATTAGTATTTTCTTATAGGTTAAATCGAACCATTAAGGACTAAAAACTGATAAATCGAAAACCGATAAAAAAAATATCTTATTGATTTATTATTGATTTAGCGTATTTAAAAATCGAAAACCGATAAACTAAATCGATAATATATAATTAAAATCGAACCGAACCGACAGATGCACACCCCTACCCAACCCAAACCCCCAAGTCGTATAAGTGCCTTGAATTAACATAACGTATATGCATTTGTTATGAATGCATGTTTGGTTAATTGTATTTACAAAACAAACGTATTTTAACATTCTTATACATTAAAGGGTCATTTCATTGCTAGTTAGATTATATAATAAAAGTATTAGTAATAGATGAATAATTGGTTATGAGAAAATTGAATCCAAAGCTTAAAGGGCACTTTTTAAAGTCAAAATATCAAAGGAGGACTCTTTTTTTCAAACTAATCAAAACGGATAAAACGCTGAGGGTTCAACAACTTATCACTTTTTTAACGATCCTACTATTTGCCAATTGGGCGTTGCAAAACCGTTTGATGAACTCGACCACAAAAGCATGCAAGGAGTTTACTTGCTCGGACCATTCATCTAGGAGATTCTCTACTCGATCGTCTTTGCAGGTCAACTTTATCTACTAATATTATTATATTATGACCTCGATAGGGGGTTGAGGAACCAGGATTCTGATAGAAGGTTAATAAGTAGTAGTGCGTTGTCTTGTTATTTGTCCATGCTACTCGCTAGTAGTCTTATTATTATTTGTTGTTTTTTGTACTTTAATTGTCATATTATTTTGTTGTAGTTACCATGTCCTATATCTATCTGTTTGTTACTATACGTTATTTCTTGTACTTCTGTTACTTCCTTTCGTCAATTGCTTTGGACTATTTTTCCCTCGAGACGAGTATTTATCAGAAACCGCTTTCTCTACGTCTAAGGTAGTCGTGCGGTCTGCGAACATTCGACCTTCTCCAAACTCCGTTTTGTAAGATTATATTGAATATATATCGTTGTTGTATTATATTAATCAATATTTCTCTTATTTTTATAATGGACCTTCAGATCAATTGTTAGTTTATTCAAAAGCTAATAAATGTTTTTCATAACTTCAAGAATAATAAGCCATGATTAATTGATTTTGCTTCTAATTTAATTTTTGTCAGGTAGATAGTAGTTTTAAAATTCGTTTTCAAACTTGAAATTTTTTTGGAACAATGTCTCTTTGAATGGTTGGAAAAATGTCTTTTTTTCGTTAACTATACAAGTAAGTTATCTCTCTATATCTCAAAAGTAGAATTAATTTTTAAGAGTTTAATTTATATATATTTATAAAGTAAATAAACGTTATATTATAAAAGAAAAATTATAAGTTATTACTTATATTAAGTGCGAATTAATTTGATTAATCTTCTACGATGAGTTAAATACACTAATTATAGTGTCAGAATAAGATAACGATAAGCAAAGTCAGATTCAAAATTTAAAATTTATATATTTCTCCATATACCTTAATTAATTTATACGTAGTATAATAATAACTTATTTAAGTGTGAAAAAATCTAAACAAAACTTATTAGGTGTTAATCGATGTTGAGTTGACTTTTATGACATAGTTGTTGATTTGTTTTTTATTTCTTAATTTTTAGGCATGTTGTTGGTAGATTTATTAGTTCCTAGTTATTAGAAAGTTTCTGATTTAGTTATTTCTTGCATTATTTACTGTAAATCTGTTAAGATTTGTTTGTATATTAACAACTCTTCTTTTAATTTAATAAAATAATCTCTCCTTTTCTTTTTCTATTTTTATCGTTTGTTTTTGAGAAAATTCAGGCTTTCCTTGCTGAGACGCAATCGAATTTTAGGAGCGTCCTATTACCCCTAAATTAATTAAAATCATATTTTTGACAACCTTAGTGCCTACGTGAACCTTCAGTGTGTTGATTCACTGATGTGCCACGTAGGCATTTCCAAAAATACGGTTTTAATTATTTCAGGAGTAATAGGATCCTCCTAAAGTTCGAATATGTCTCAATAATTTCGTGTATAGCTCAGGAAGAAAACAGAACATTTTCTCTTTTTTAAATACCACAATAGGTTCATGTAAATTCATAAGCAGAACTTTAGATCCGCCCCTGCTTAAAATTAACCATCCATAAATAAATGAGAATTAATATGAAAATAAATAAAGTAATTTGCTACAACAAATACATTGATAGTGTCAAAGTAAAATAACTATAGGTAATCGACCACAATAAGTAAGAATCAAACTTGGAAAATAACCTAAGTAACCTTAGAAAATCGTAAAAGTTCATTTACACTATCAGTATATACACGTAAAAAGGATAATTCGGTGAACTAAAGCTTCCGCTATGCGAAAGTTTCAGGGAAGGGCTGAACCATAATGGTTTGTTGTACGCAGCCCTATCTTGCATATCGGTCAGAAATTATTTCCACGTCCACCAGGGGCGGAGCTACCCTTTTGCCGAGGGGTTCATCCGAACCCCCTTCGGCGAAAAATTATGCTATATATGCATGGTTAAAATTATTTTTTATGTATATATATTAAATGTTGAACCCTCTTCGATTAGTTCGTATGTTCACTTATGAACCCTTAGTGAATATTCTGGCTCTGTCATTGACGGCCACATGCAACAAGTCTAACAGATACTTCAAGGCTCCGTTCTATCTGTATATATAAGTAAAATCCAATTTTCACAGTGTTAGGTAGGTAGGCTTTAATCTGTTTGATGTTAACTACTAATTGAAATGATTAACTAAATAGTACTACTAATATGTTTGCTTGCATTAAAAAATACTCAGTGTTGTAAGTGTGAAAGTACAATGTACAGAACCAAGAGTTGATGTGGTGGTTCAACACCTCACCAGAGGTGGTTCGATCCCCATCCTCTGGTGAATCAAAAAAATTCAGTGGTCAGTTCCCTACCGTTTAGTGCGCTGATAGTAGGAATGGAGGATTAGTCTCACGACTGTCGACTGTGGGGATACCTTGGCAAACCAAACAAAAAAAAAAGTACAATGTACAAATCAAACTACAAATAGGCTAAAAAAAAGACATTAAAGTCTTTTCATATTTTGATAAGGTTTTTTAGGCCCCTTGAGAGGAATATCCTCACATGGCATTGCTGGCTGTTGACATTACACTAACATTAATTATTAATTATAATAAGATAATTACAACTCATTATTACCAACAAATGCTCAACATGACTTGCAATGTTACTGGATTTCTTGTATTTGATTATATTATGCCCTAGTTGAACCAAGGTGTATCACAAATAACCTCTTTATCTTTATGAGATAGGGATAAAATTATATACACAGCATCCTGAATCAAGAGTTTATCGGAGAGTAACACTTCGTACACACCACCCTAAACCGAGAGTATATTGAAAACCAGAGGCGGAGCTACACTTGGGATAGGATTCGACGGAAAATTATACTATATATATATGGTTAAAATTATTTTTTATATATATAGTAGATGTCGAACCACCTTAGATTAGTTCGTATGTTCATTTGTAAACCCCTTAATGAAAATCCTGACTAACAACCTTTTTATCTTCAAAAAATAGGAGTAAGACTGCTACACGCTAGCCTGAACTGCATGAATCTATCGGAAACGACATCTCTATCTTCACAAAATAAGGGATAAAACTGTGTACACATCACCCTTCCCGGACCCCATCTAGGAAATTGCTTTGTATATTGTTGTAGTAGTACTATTACCAACAAATCAATCTTAAATCAGAAGCAAATCTTAAAGAATCCAAAAATTATGCAAAATGAGTTGTAACTACAGGGTCATCTCAATTATTTATACAGTTCATCACACTTTTAAAAAAGAATACATCAATATCTAATAAAAGAAAAAAGAACAGCTCCACTTCAACGATCTTAATGAAACTTTGTTTCTACTTGAAAAATAAATTCAAAAAATAAAAATGAACAATTAATCTTCAGTGAAGAACTCCAAGAATGAACAAAGAAATTAAAATGCTCAAAAAAAACAAAAAGGAAATAATGAGCTGAAACTATTTTCTTGATCAATTTCATTCATTTAGCGCTTCTGCATTGTCAATTATGTCACCTCCAGAATCGATACGGCAGAGTTCTTCGATGCGACTAGTGACCTCGGACATTGAGGGGCGTCTGTCCGGATACTGAGCAGTGCAATCAACTGCTAGCTGCAAGAGCTGAACCATGTCCTCCTCGACGTTTTGGTACCTAAGGAGCTCGAGGTCAAAGACTTCGGCTGTCCATTCCTCACGTACCACTGATTGCACCCATCTTGGGAGGTCAACACCTTCCTCGTTTGTAATCGAATGTGTAGGAGCCTTCCCCGTCAGGAGTTCCAACAACAAGACGCCAAAGCTGTAGACATCTGCTTTCTGAGAGACTTTACGAGGGTCGGTTACCTCTGGTGCCCTGTAACCTGCGACGCGATTGGGAGTTGATGATGGGCCGACGAGTTGAGCAAGGCCAAAATCTGAAACACGGGCCTCGTATGATTTGGTTAGGAGGATGTTGGATGACTTGATGTTGCCATGTGAAACCGAGGGCCCTCGTGCATGAAGGTAGGCGATTCCGTGTGCAGCTCCAAGAGCAATGCTAGCCCTTGTTTCCCAATTCAACGGTGTCCTACCTGCTCCTTTATTGCCTATAGAAAAGACAACATGAATGACAAATTATTGTGACATAAAAGTTACGCAATGATCATAGTAGCAATCAAATATGCCGAATAAAGCATCCAAAATAATTCATAGCTTTTACCCAGAATGTAATCGATAAGTTAACAAAGGTACATTTGGCTCAAATCGATACAAAACAAGTTAAATGTTATACCATTTTGTGACGTCCTGTTAAACTACCAAGTTCCGCCCTATACATATATGCAATATACAACTTTTTCCTAAACGCTTTCAACAACATACCCCGTGAGATCTCACAATTGGAGTCTAGGGAAGGGTGTATGCAGACCTTACCTCTACGTTTTCTAAGGTAAAGAGGTTGTTTCGAATAGACCCTCAGCTTAGGAATCTAAAAATTGTGCAGATCACTTCTGGATAAAATGTATTTTCAATCCAAATGACGAACACGAATTCGTACAGCAACAATTGCAGATTATGAATCCATTCCAGGTTGACTAACATATACGACATGTCAGATTTCATATTCAGTAAATATAATGTTTATAACATTAGATTCAGATGAAATCGACTAAACATACACAATAATGCAACTATAAAACATCAGCCAAAAGCAGCAACTTTTACACAACAGTACTAGTCCGATAACAGACAACAAGATCCACGAAAACAACTGAGCATCCAAAATTCGCAAAAATGTTGCCGCACCTGTGTCAATCCTCCAAAAATACACAACTTTTGGAGGATCTGACACGCAACAGTCAACATTTTAAGAGTCCAGGCAACATAGAAAGCAGCGGTATGAGTATCAAATAACAACTAGAATTTGCAGATGACGTAAATGGTAAATAACACTACTGTACTATACAAAAACAACACACGGTGAAATCCCACGATTGGTGTCTGGGAGTAGATTGTACACAAACCTTACCACTACCTCATGGAGATAGAAAGGCTGTTTCCGGAGGACCCACAGCTCAAGTAACAACAAATCAAAATATGAAAAGGAAAACGACAGTGAAGGAAACAGTAACAACAATGCAACAACCTAAACACCATAATCAACATATGATGATTGACATGAAAAAGAATGAACAAAAAAGAAGTAATTTTCTCACCATGTAAAAGCGCAGAAAGGCTTCCCATTGAGATGTAATCATATACAAGAAGCTTTTCATCTCTGCTATAATAATAAGCTCTCAAAGGAACCAAATTCTCATGATTCATTTTCCCAACATCTTCGATTTTCTCTCTAAACTCCTTCTCAGGTACCGTAACATCTCTCAATCTCTTCACGACTAACGTAATCCCTGATTCCAAACCAGCTTTATAAGCAGTACCAAATGTCCCTTTACCCAAAACCTCAGCAGAAGCTTTCAACAAATCATCCAAGTTGAAACTTTTCCCTACGTTACCGAAAAACACCAAACTTTTTCCATCATTTACAACAACTTCAGCTTTCCCTTTATCCTTATCTCTCCCCCCACCACCAATAGCCGCAATCGCGCTACCCATGAATCCATCTTTCCCACCATTACTATTATCAACACCTTTCTCTTCAGGAATTTCGACTTCAACTTGCTTATTAACAGCACTAACATTAGCAGATCTTGATTCTTGATCATTCCTTTTTCGACTACAACACAAAAACAACAAACAAACCAACAAGAGCAAAGCAACAACACAACCAACTACAATACCAGCAATTGCACCACCTGAAAGTTTACTTTTTTTCGATTTCTCATTACCACTACTACTATTACTACCACTACCATCACACAAATCAAGTGGCTTCCCACAAAGTGAAGTACCTAAGAAAGCTTCCTTAGGTTGACCCGAAAGTTTACTAGGAATGGATCCATTCAATCCACCATTATCAGACACATTAAACTGAACCAGACTAGGCAAATTCAACTCCGGAATCTCACCAGTAAACGAATTCCCCTGCAAGTACAATGTACCTAAACCACTCAAATTATTAAAAGATTCCGGAATTGTACCAGAAAAATTATTATGAGCCAAATTAAGCCTAACCAGTCCAGTCAAACCGAATATCGAATCAGGTACAGGACCAGTAAATCGATTAT
The DNA here is from genome assembly GCF_002878395.1 of Capsicum annuum. NCBI lineage: Eukaryota > Viridiplantae > Streptophyta > Magnoliopsida > Solanales > Solanaceae > Capsicum > Capsicum annuum. The sequence continues at coordinate 3,899,034 of NC_061122.1, read as the reverse complement.
TTTGTAAATACAGATTCTTTAAACCTGTAAGAGATGAAAAAACTCCATCTGGAATAACACCAGAAAGTGCATTGTACCTTAGACTAAGAAAATTCAACTTTGTCAGATTTGTAAATAGCCCTGAAGGGATTTCCCCAGAAAGTCCCATACCAGGTAAATGAAGTTCAGCAACAGAGTTTTTATCACGTGAACAAATAACACCTGGCCATGAACATGTTGGACTTGTAATGTTCCACAATAACGAACGACCACGAAGTGCAGATCGGATAGCTAACAGAGTACCTCTGTCCGAGACAATATCCGAGGAAGTCAAAGTAACAATGTAAACATAGAATGTCAAGAAAATAAAGATTCTCTTCATTCTTGATAACCTCAAAAACCTCACAAAAAAACCACACAGAGGTTTTTTGAGGTTTGAATTTTTGTGGGGTGTTGTTTTCTTGGACTAATTCAATGGAGTGGGAGCCATGTTGTTGTTGTTGTTCATGTAGTGTGTAATGTGTGTATGTGAGGTGGGAAGATGGGGATATAGTAGTAGTACTAGTAGGGGATTTTGGGAAAGGAGGGGTTATGAATTTGATGGATTTGGTTGTATTTTGGTGGTTTAAAGAATTATTTTTGAATATAAAATTTAATAAAATGAGTAAGGTTTTGATTTAACTACTAAAATATAAAAAAGGAAATAAAGTGAATTTTTTACTTAAAAAGAGGGAAAATTATATAAGTATTCATTTAAGGTTGGAATTTGTCGGTGAAAGTTGGATTAGAGAATAAAAACAAGAAGAAGCTCATGAGTCAGGTTTATCGGAAAAAATCTCTCCATTTTTACTAGGTAGAAATATTATTTGTGTATACCCTCGGGTGAATTTATATCTAATTTTTTAATGCTCCAATACTCATTAAATTCAATATAGATTAGATATAATTATATATAAAAAATATTAAAAAATTTGATGTAAGTTTAGAAAACAACCAATAAGACAAGAAGATAGTTGGATGCTTTAGTTTCGAATCTTTCGTACACTTACAATCTCTAAATCCTGGACCTGCTGCTAATGTACCTTGTTCTCTATAGATTTTACTTATGAAATTATACTGAATTATTATTATTATTGTGATAGCAATAAACTTGTTATGTAATTTTGCGAATGAGATCGGAAGATAGAGAAATACTACTAGTTATGTATGAATTTTGGTGGTTTAAAGAATTATTGTTGTTGAATATAAAATTAATAAAATGAGTAAAGGTTTTGATTCAACTATTAAAATATGAAAAAGGAAATAAAATGAATTAAGAAAAAGATTATATTTATTTAGTTTGGGAATTTGTCGGTGTAACTTATGGGAAGAGAGAGAATAGACTAGTATATTTGATTAGAGAATAATAATAACAAATTAAATGTAACCCTACAAATAAGGTAGAGTATGTGTATAGATTTTACTACAATCTAAAAGGTAGAGATATTATTCTTACAAATTAAATATAATCCTACAAATAAGGTATACTATGTGTGTAGACTTTACTTCGATCTAAAAAGTTGAGAGATTATTCTTACAAATTGAATATAATCCTACAAATAAGGCACGGGTATGTGTCTAGATCTTACTCCGATCTAAGAGGGTAGGGAGATTATTCTTATAGATTATCGGCTGAAAGAAAGATTCAAAGAATATAATAATTGAAATCAAAAATAACAAGAAGATAATACAATAATCTTGACTATCTAAATAGCATATAGTAAAAAAAAAAATCTAAAAATAAGATAATACAAGAATAACACCTCATCAACCCACTACAACAAACATTTTACACCTTCTTATCGCGACATTTACACATCCCATTTTAATACGACCGAATTATTTCAATCTCATTTATCACATTTTGTCCCGTCACTTCCACCACATTATTTCTACTATATTTCGGTATCCTCAAATCTTAGGATGTAGTTGCTTTTGGTAATTTGATACTACATTCCTAGAACAATACTTATTCATTATTGATTTGACATATATATTAAAAAATAATAAATAATAAATATAAATTATCATATCAATCTTTAAATATAATAAATTTAATGCCTTGAGAAATGCACTTAGTGATGAATAATATTTAATAATAAGGATATAATTAATAGAAAAAGATAAATTATTCATTAATTTTTTAAATTAAATAAATATTATTAAACGTCTATTTTAATTGTATAGTGACCAAGTAAAAAATAGAATAAACGAGAGTAAGAAGTGGCTTTACTCCTAACTTATAACTGAAAATTTTCAACGTAAATTTAAATCAATGGAGTACCAAAATCTGAATGAGAGAAAAATAATTATATCAAGTTGTATTATTAATTTCTTTTTTTCTCACTGGAAAGGCAATAATAATAAAAATAATTCAAAGAAAGCTCAAACAGATAGGAAACCTAACATGCCCAATATATCTCTCTATAGCTGTCATCTAAAGTTGGAAATTTTAATATATTCTTTTAAAACATACTTGCTTTTATACAACCAAATAAAAAATCAATAATAAATCATTCACTTTAAGTCATAAATTACCCTCTGGATATGTAGAAGTAGTCAAATCTCAATTTCGAGCTCATTTTATCCAAAATATTTACTTTGTTTAATTTTTAGTTTTTGATTTTCTTACCTTATAACTAAAATCATTTGAAAAGGATATGTGATAGAGAGTTATTTAATTTTTTAAATAGTACTTGTATTACATAAAATGAAATGAAGAGGGTACAATTTTTTTATGATCATAGACTTGGAAAAGAAACCAAAAAAATTGTTTTGGTAGTAATTTATTCACATGAGATGGTTCAATATAACAACAACAACGTATCGAATGAAATCTTATTAGACCGCTTCAAGTGTAAAAAAAAAATAGTTATGAAAAGAAAAACACGACAACTAATATGAAAATAATATAGTGCAATCGGTAAAGAAACAATAACAAAAATCAAAGTGTAATAACTAAAACACAATAAACAACAAATGCTAATAAATATCAAAAGCAAAATGTTACAAGAATAAGTTTTATACTATGGTAAATGCTACAAAGCCTAAGCCAATCAAAAAAATAAAATAAAGGTTCTATTACCTGCTAACTTTACTTTTCGCAACCTCCACATTGATTTTCGTAAATATATATATATTTTTTTAGGTCATTATTAGATTTTGTTCCTATTTATAAAATTGTCCAAAAATTTTAATCGTAATCTAACATTTTTTCATAAAATTTTAAGTTTGTTTAAAATAAATCCTTGGTCTAAATTCTAAAATGTGCATAAACTCTCAGGAGAAAAAAATCGTCATTTATTAAATTATTATCCCAAAAATGACAACAGGCGAAACTTCCTAAATTGTTTGCAGGTATATTTACAAGAATTTATTATATTAAGCTTTTGTATTTATATAAGAGACTATTTCAAAACGAAGAATTCAACTCGAAAGATTTAAAAATTTACGTAAACAATCGTTACATGTACAACAACAAACAACAAATAAATTCAGTGTATTCTCACATAGTGGGGTCTGAGGAGGATAAAATGTACGCAGTTCATACCACTACCTCCGAAGAAGTAGAGAGGCAACCGTTATATATAAGGTTCGAAAAATAATCAGATTAAAGAATTTATTATACTAAGCTTTTGTATTTCTATAAAAGATTATTTCAAACGAAGGAATATAGTCCAAAGATACAAGTATACAACACGAGTAATTCCCAAAACTTTTGATAATACACAAAGCAAAAATATATATAACGTCTCATCGATCAATAAATAACAAAATTATAACTTTTTATACCATTATTAACAAAGCTGGTTATTAAATATTTTTTCAGACCGTTGGTCATAATTTCATTTTATTTCCGTTGGAACCATTTGATATAAGACAAAAATGTTTTTATTTTCTTTTCTTTTGCCTCTTTAAACTTACGTAAATTGTTGACTTTGGTTACATTGTTAATTAGTATATTAATAAATTTTTAATCATGATATATCTTAAGGTTAAAGAAAAAGACAATGTATATTATGGACAAAAGACAAATCTACATTCGATAAAATAGACACATAAAAAAAAACATTACGTGAGATTCCAATTAACGCGGCAAAACAAATAAAATACGATAAATCGTATGCATATATACAATATTTCGGCAAAAAATATTCAATTTATGTACGCTTGTATAATCGTATGTTTTAAAGCTGTCTAACACGCTTATATTCAAGCGAAGAAAGTCATTTATTTCAATTACTTTAAATTAAAAATGTATAAAAATTTTAAGATAATTGATCTATTTTTACGGATCGACTTTAATTTCGTCACATTAAAACTTTTTGATTCACTTTAATTTCTTTGTCAAGATGTCATAAACAATAAGCAAAAAACTTTCTAATAAAAAATAGTTCGAGAACACCTTAATACAAGATATCAAAGCGAAGCAATATTTTCTATCGACGGTAAAAATTTACACGCATTTAATATATAAATTTAAATACATAACATGTATGTATTAATTTGATATATATACTGAATGCGTGTAAGTTACACTATAAATACCCCTATAATAAAGTATAATAAAGTATGATTTACTCCAAATCATCCTGGTTGGATAATCAAAAGTCCAAGTTGTTCATTTATTTATATCAGTCACCGTCTTAAAAAGTCTTATCATATTTTCCACATTTTGGATTTATTTTTAATTTTGAAATAAAATTTTTATTAAATTTTATTCCAACCAAATTAACAGGGAATTGACAGCTTCTTAGGAAAACAGCTTGAGATCAGATATCAATAAATAAAATAAATTATATAAAAAATTGCGCCGATTTATTAGCTGTTTTTAGGTTCGTGTATTCGATACCATGATTAAAATAAAATAATTAAACCTTTTGAACATTTCAGAATATTTGGTTTATGAATTATAAAGAAAATTAAAGCTAAATCAACTTAAAGTGTGATTGATTTAGTCCAATTATTGTAATTTTATCTTATATTTTTCATTCATTACTGGTACGATACATTAAAAACTCTTCATCTTCGATCTCTCATGCACGTTATTCATTGTTTTTCTAATTGATGCGACTTATCGAGGATGTTATCTTAGATATGAAGGCACGATGAACACATATAAGGGTAAGAGGATATGAGGTTGGAGTATGTTCATGTTAGTAGGTAGGCGTGTTGTTCTTATTCAAAGTTGTAATTTCGTGTTCCTGAATTCTTGTTGATCAAGTAAATCGCGTGTAGTATTAAATTGTGGTAGAATTGTTATGTTAGTATCTGTTGCTGTGTTACTCCGCATTGTCTTTTGTACCTCTATTACATATTTTCAAGATTGTATTTTGTCTCGCATCAAGAATCCACCTAAAACAACCTCTTTATCTCACTGTTGAAATAGTGGCACGAATTACGTGCACTCTATCCTTTTCAAAGTCCAAATGGGCCTATATCGTTGTTGTTGTCTAATTGTTGCAATTCTTGATATAGATTTCCTCTTTTCATGTGTAACTTTTTTTACAAAGGGGATTTATTTTTCATTAATTGCTTGTCTAGTTGTTGCAATTTCAAATATACATCTCCAATATTCATTTGTAACATTTTAAATGAGATTTATTTGATCTTGATCTAAGTTATACCTAGTATATTTATACATCATAAAATTTACGCCTTTGAACTCTCGTGTCATTCGTCATTTGTTTAATTGTTGCAATATTTGCCTAATTAGTAAATAAACGTTATCCCTCTAACGGTTTTGACTTAATTAAAATCGTATATTTATATAAGAAATTCACTTAATATTTATAAAAAATCTATTCCTAACTCATTAATAATGTTTTTTTAAAAAAACAAAAACAAAAACAAAGAAGTATACATCTTGGTAAGCTTAATTATATCTTTATCGTAGGTTAGCGTATGGTTAGAATTTCCCTTTCTAAATCTTACCTTGACTTGTACTTGGTCATTTAAAAATTACTCAAACATAAAAATTTAAAAAGTTAGGTAATGATGCAATAAAATTGTGATTTGGGTCAGCTAGCACAACAAGTTTCTTGTGAATCTCCTAAGTCATTTTGAATTTTGAAAACATATGAATAGAGATAAACAATTTCAAAATGGCAATTCGATGTATAAAGTATTCCGCGTAATAGGGTTTGAAGAAGGCTTACACCCTATTGAAGGGGTGTGATGTAGACGGTCTATCCTAATGCAAGCATTAATGATTGCTTTCACGTCTCAAATTCATGATCTATAGATTATATGGATATAATTTTATCGTTGCTTCGAATCTCCCAAATGAATGATAGCTAATTATAGCAGAAATGATACAATAAAGTTGAGAAAAAAAACGTGAATCTTTAGTCATTTTGAAAAAAAAAAAAATTAGGAATAGAGATAAGCAATTTCAAAATGACAACTCGATGCATAAAGTATTCTAATGCAAATTATGCTCTATTTTTATATACTTTTTACTTTTCACATTTAATTCGACCTAATATAAAGGTATTAAGATGAGCTAATAAATACTAGAAAAAAACAAAGAAATTAGTTCAAGCCAATTTCGCAATAAAACAAAACTACGCAGCCGCAATTGGCAAAGCAAAAGTTACAAAGAGGGGGCAAAATGTAATTAAGTCAAAAGATAGGGGCACTTTCGGCCAATTGGATCAGGAATATTGAAACTTTAGAAACTTGGGACGGTCGTAACAATAAAGAAAATTATCTCTAAAGTTGTAGTTAAGTGATAAATACTCGATTATCTTTAATTGAAAATCTCGTATTTGAATTTCATGAAGATATTTATTTCTTGTAAGAAGCGTTAGTCTGTCGGAAATAATCTCTTCACCTCACTTTTGAGGTAGTGATACGGACTGCGTATAATCTATCTTTACGAGACACTATTTTGTAGAAATATACTGAATATATTATTGTTGTTGTTGAATGTTACGATACAAATTTGAATTAATTAAGATTTAATACGGGTACGACACATCGAGCGAAAAAGTAATTAAACTTAGGAACGACATAACGTATCAACTGCATGTTTGTTGGCATTTTTTTTCTATTCGTTTATGTCACATTGATTGGAATTGATTTTTTTTGTCTGTAAATCCAATTTTTTTAAAAAGTTTTCTTTCATTTATTTCATTGGTTGGGTAGACATCAGTTTTATGGTTTTTTTTCTTCTATGCAGGGCCCACATTTTAAAGAATTATTTTCTCCTGTCTTTGTTGAAAAGAATGTTTACTGATATATAGTTAAATGTTAAATCAATCAAATTAAAATACATTTTGTATTTTAATTACAAAATTGTGATGATAGCTTATATGAAATCAAATTACGTGCGCTATTACAACTAATCCATGTTTTAAAAATGCAATTGCAATCAAATTATGTTCGTTAATTAAATTAAATTATAATAATTTGATTCACACGTGTCTGGTATTGTTCGATTTGACCTAATGGACCTCATGAATGGCCGATTCATCCTAACAATCAATGTTGAATCATATATGATCTTATGTTTATTGGCTCTAACTTTTACTCTTATAGGTCAGGATTGTCCCTTTCATTTAAGATGTGTGATTGCTGACGATATGTGTGTTAATTTTTCTTCAACGTTTCATAAGTAGTTCGACTTTTTCGCTTAATAGCTCCAATAGGAGCCTCATATGAGTTACAATCCAATTCGTTCTACTTACAAATTTATTGATGCTACCCAATAGGTGTATAGAACGAAGATATAGCAGATATATTTGATGAAATATCCGAGACGTGGACAAGCTAATCAATCTTGTTTGTTGGCTTTGTGTTCAACATTTAAAAGTTTTAGCAGTATATTTATTTTATCTCTAAAGATTTTTACACATAAATTTATGTTTCGAAAGTCCTACATTCTGATAAACCTGATATCATCAATCTAGTATTCTGTATCTGTCCTGATTACTAGTAAATACAAATAACCTTCTAGAAGAGTTGAACAATTACATACTTCTTTAACCAGTCATATGTATTTTGCCAGGATAAATTACTCAAGCGAGCGAAAAAAGTCATTCAGAAGCATACGGCATTAGTAGGATCTGGAAAAGAACCGCACCCTAAGGGGTTCGAACAATAAATTTGGTTATCAAGATGCATTTACATCATGCAAGATTGGGTAAGCAAAATAGATCAATTAAGGCCCATTAAGTTAATTGGATTGGGCTTGGCTATGTAAAACTCAAAAAATTGCGCGTAATACTTTTCAAATGGATTGGTCTTTAATTTTTGAGTAAATTTCAGAAAATATAGTATAGATTGGAATTACAAAATGTAGCAACACTTTCATTAATTAAAAATTCTTATCCAGATTTAGGTGCTTTTGAGGTAAAAATGGAAAGTAATGAATTAACGAATTTGGAAAGTGGAAACTTTTTTATTAAGATGTTATTGGGCCTTAAAAATGGTAAAAGCCCACTAAGTTAATTGGATTGGGCTTGGCCCTTTAACCTGTATGATGGATTTCAGTCCTTCACAAATGGCCCAATATAGTTAGTGTTGTGGGAAATATCAGGATGTGTACAATTCGGCCAATTAGTTTACCAACAAGACCAAAATATACACAAAATACACAGTATCGGTGAAAAATATGGAGTGAGTTATATATCGTATGGGGTCGTTTAGCAGAAAAATCGTAAAAAAAATCTCATTTTTTAGTAATTTGCTCATATGTCTTAAAAAAGTTCCACCCGTCTTTCCAAACCAACACGATCCATTAAATAGGTCATCAGGGACGCGCCCAAGAAGTTTCACCCAAAACCAATTCGAACGTTCATATTCACCTACAAATCCATAGGCGTTACACATACAAAAAAATTACAGAAAAAACCCTCAATTTTTAATATTTTGCTGATATGTTTTTGGAAAAAAACCTCCCAAACGTACTCAATTCGTTTAATAAGTCGTCTGGGGTGCCTAAGAAGTTTTGCCTAAAACCCATTCGAACGCCCATGACCACTCCAACCCATCAATCCATACGCTAACATACACAAAAAATTGCAAAAACTGCTCAATTTTAAGTATTTTGCTCATATGTCTAAAAAATAACCTCCACCTGCCCATAAAACCAACACAATTCATTTGATAGGCCGTTAGGGCACTGCCTGAGAAGTTTCACCCAAAATTTTTTTGAAGCCCGAGCCTACCCTGGTACCGTGAGGTAACACCCATAAAAAGTTTCAAAAAAACCCATAACTTCTGTCGTTCGTACGTTTGAATTGGAAAATGGCTCCCGCGGCCCTGTCAAAGCTATCCGATACATTTAATAGATCGTCAGGGGACAATTCGAGAAGTTTCGCCCAAAATATTTTTCGAAGCACGAGCCCACCCACCGAAAGTAGCAAAAAATCCACAATTCCTGCCATTTTGTCAGTTTGACTTGGAAAATAGCTCCCCGACACCGCCAATCAGGGGCGGAGCCAGCCTTCTGTTAATTCGGGGGTTCGGCCGAACCCCCTTCGACCAAAAAATATACTATTTATGCATAATTAAAATTATTTTTTATGTGGTTATAGTAGTTGTTGAACGCCTTTCGACTAAATTTTCTTCGAATATGAAACCCCTTTAGTTGAAATTCTAAGTTTTCTTTGAATATAGAACCCCCTTTGTTGAAATTCTGGCTCCACCTCTGCTGCCAATGCAACCTGATCCATATATGAGTGATGTAAAAGCGATTTCAATGTATGCATGCACTTTTTTCCCATTAATTCTTGTTTTATAAGTTTCGTTACAAAGTTTCATGAACATGGATGCACTATAAAGGAGAATATACAAGTGATTCATAATATTCCATTCACCTTTATCTGACATGGTAAGGAATATTAAATCACTTTAGTCAAAAGATACTAACATGTCCTCCACTAATATTTTCCATGCATCGTGTGTATTATGTACTAGTCGATGAAAATATAATAAAGTTAAATAGTAGATTGTCTTCGGTTAAAGTATAAATATCTCCTTTTTTAAAAGGAAATTCAAGTTTACAGACATAAAATCTTCTTTCATCCATTTAATAATATTCTTGACGTGTCACCTAATTTTAAGATACACTAAACTAATAATGTTGCGTGACTTGATGGAACAAACTCTGAATAAGTTATCGAGTCTAAAACTCCATCAAAAGTACCTTCCATCGATAAATATAACTCTCTTTTTCGCAATATTAACCCAAAATTTTCACACTTTATATTAATATTTTTCTTACACTATAAATACTGGCTTCCCATGCCCAACGCAAGGAATAAGCACCATCAATTTTTAGGTGTGGAATATCTAATATAGAATAAATAATCTCGTAAGCTAAATTTTGAGGTCAAATTAAATTTCAAGTCCAATTTTTTATTATTAATTTACTCAAAAGAGATCTTTAAATTGTAATCTAAAAAATAGGTGAGTAATACGTTTAAAATATATTCATTTACTAAACAGTTAGCTGAAAAGCACAGACAATTTACAACAAGGACAAGTATGGGGTGGTTTCTTGGGAGGGATTAACTAGTAGGTTATTTAAGTATAAAATTTGAGATTAAATCTATTTTATATTTAATTGAGGATATTACGATAAGTATTATGCTGCAATCATGAGTTAAATATCTCATATAGGATGTGAGATTGTTATCTATACTGATTATACTTAAATTTCAAAATTATAATTTCTGAATAACCCTTAAGAGTTTGACTCAAAAATTATGTATTAAGAAGTCGGGAGACACGAGTACGATCTTAATTTTAAAGCTTAATTTGGCATAAAAGACAAATTTAAGTACTTACATTGGGATGGGATGGGATGGATGGACTTAAAAGTTAAAAGTACGTACTCTCTCCATTTCATAATAAATGAATTATTAAATTTTGACACAAAGATTAAGAAAAAAATATTAAAGACATAAATTTAACACAAATTTCCATTTTTATCCCCAAAAAGAAAAAGTTGATCTTGTAATACCTTTTCAAAAGTTAATTGATTATCAAATCATAAGGGTAAATTTGGAAAAAAAAATCAATGATTCACTTATTTTAAAACACTAATAAATACCCCAACAATTCACTTATTCTGAAACTGAGGGAGTAGTATTTAGTTGTTATCTCAAAATAAAGATTTGGATACACAAGTTACCTTTTAAATATCAAGCATACAATGTTAAGGGTATGATTGAAAATAATTATAAATTTTAATATTAAATTTCTAAAATCACAATTATTTTTGAGCTAAAGTAACATTTAAAATGGCACAATACAAAACAAATATTAGTAATAGTTCATAATTCATCCAATTACTACAACATTCACATAAAGCAAAAGCAAATTTCTTTACATCAAAGTGAAGAGTGGAATCTTAGGCTTTTTCTTTTTCTTTTACAACGCTTTTTTTTTTTTTTTTTTTTTTTGATATTACACATCCCTAGAGCTCATCTTCACTTGGAAATCTCCTTTTCAATGAAAAATAATACAAAAATAAATCTCTTTCTAAAAAGACTAAATACATAAAAAGAAAAGAAAAGGACAAGTTGATGTAGATCATTGAGTAAAAGTCCAGCAAAAGTAGATCAAATTTGTAGAATTCATTTATAATTAATTATTTACCTGCAAAAAGAAAAACAAGAGAGAATTAAAATAATATTATATGAGAATGACAAAATTTATAAATGAGTAAGAAAGTAATTGTATTTACCATTTCTTCCAAACATTCTTCTCATGAAAGTTAATAAAATGATGAGAAGAGCAACACCAGCTAATAATCCAATGATAAGTGCAAATGTCTTCTCACTTTCACTATGGGAATCTGCCAATAATTAAATTAATTGGGTAGATTAAAATATAATTCATAATATGAACCTTAAACTATATATATGAGAATAAATATGAATATTCTTATATACCAAAAACTGTGAATATTCAGACCACCAAAGATTGTTGTACATACTGGAGTCTAGTTAGTACTCCTTCAAATCTTCGACTAATTAAAGGTGTCAGATTCTAGCCTTGAAAGGATACACTTTATAAAAGTGAAACTTCTCGACGTAAATCAGAATTAGTGGGGTTCAAAATAGGTAGAAAGTCAAAAACTGTGAATATCTCACTCAACATACACTCATATAGCTCATCTAGATGGGTCAGGCGCATATTAAAGTGAAAATGCATATTACTTGCCTATGGTTAACCGATAAATAAACATGTGTGTATGAAAGACGCGCATCTTTCATTCACCAATTTGATGTAAATACTGAAAGAGGATAACTTTTTACATCGTCTAATTGTAGTTTAACCTAAGAATAATAATTCAAAATGTACTCACCATGATGATTAGGTTTAGCATATAGACTAGCTCCCTTAGTTGTATACCTAGCATAACATTTTCCCAAAAACATATCACCATATACACCACCACCACACTCTTTTTTCAACCGTCCGATCGCCTCCGATATACAATCTTGACATTGGGCCATACTCAAATCACCCGCGCATTGGGCCATACCATGTACATCTTCCGATCCACCGGCCCGATAAAGCCCATTACCACCCATTAAACTACCCAAAACAGCATCCCTTCGGCCCATTTCATCTAAATCGAACCCATTAGACGGCCCACATTTTTTCATCACAACGGTTTTATCCTCCGAGCCCAAAAAGGAAATGTTATCATACTTCACGAAACACCCTTGTAATTGTAGAGCTCCACCACATGTCTGTTGGCATAACTCGGTGAGTTGACTCACCGAGCGTGCTAGACATGTGGCGCAATCCGGCATGGACAAGTCGCCTCGACATTGATATAAACCGTTGATCATGTCTTGCTGGGTGGACCCCACTATGCTATATTTGTTGTACGATGAGTAAGTAGCTGAGTTGACCAGGGAAGTCAGTAGGGAGTTGAGATTCGACTCGTACGGCGAGTCGGATGAATATTTTACTTGTGAGCAACCACCATAGATAAAACCATCAACAGACGAATCAGAGAAAGTTACAGGATAGAAAAAAGGAAAGAAAATGTACATGAAAATTAGAAGGAAATTGAGAAATTTAGCCATTTTCTTGAGCAAATTTTAGAACACTCTATAGCTATGAATGTGAGTGTGTTTGAGATATGGTAACTTCAATGAGTATTTAAGGAAAAAAATTGTGTTCTTTCTTTTAATATATTATGGTTATTTTTTATGAACATATTACATATGGCATGCAAAAAGTTTAAGGGTAGGAAATGGAAATAGCAAAAAGTTATGGGCCAGACTAGTCCGTTCCTTTAAATTGGTAGGCTTTTCCATTAAAATTAAATTGAATATTTCAAAAAAGCAAACGTAAAAAGAGAGCAACTTTGCTTGATCAAATAAAAGTTGGACCTTTTTAGTACTACTTACCATTAAAATTTGAGCTCCTAATTTATTTACTAAACTTTACATAAATGATTGCAGGTCTTCTTTTAGCCTTTACAATTTTTTTTTTTTAATTTTATATCTTTTTCATAATAAGTTTTAATTTTTATATATACGAAATCTAAAAACAATACAAAACAAATTTTGCAGTATACAAAATCCGAGTTTCAATCCAAGTGGGTGGACGGGGATTCATCTGAACCCCTTTATCGGAAAACTACACCTTATATACATGCATGATTAATACTAACTTATATATATATATATATATATATATATATATATATTTGAGATGTTGAATCTCTTCGACTTTTTCATATGCTAACTTTTTTATATATTGAAACCCTAATTAAAAATTTTAATTTCGTCACCAGCCACGACTTTAAATTTTAGGATTTAAATTCTTTTGATGCATGATAAAATGTGTACGTGTAATGTACATTACGTAAACTTTGCCAAAGCCAAAAGTTTGTACTTAGGCTAACTTGAGAAAGTGCTTCAACCATTTACCTTATCAGTAAAAGCACTTGTAATATTAGGTTACTTCATTTTGGTACATGACATTTAAAATCATTTTTTGTTTATAAAAAAAAAAAAAAAAGAACAAGGAAAAGAACTTTGTTTATGTGTGGATTTTTCGCATATCGAAAAGAGAGAATTCTGAAAAAGAAAAGTTTATGGTAAAAAATACACCTAAACTATCACTTATTTCCCGAGTTTCATACATCAAAACATCTATTGTTTTATTTAATTTGCTTAACTATCGCTATTTAGTGACTTTTAACGTCTCAACTATCCATTCCGTCATTTACCTAACGATCTAAAGTATCACGTTTGACCTTTTTGTGGGCTTCACATTCCAACTATCCATTATTTACCTACCTAAAGTATCTATCTTTTCACGAGTTTCATACCCAACTATCTATTATTCTATTCACCTATCTAAAGTATCACCTTTTTGTGAGTTTCATACCTCAATTATTCGTTGTTCTGCTTACCTATCCAACATATCACCTTTTTGGGGGCTTCATTGTATCTCAACTATTAATCCATTTGTATCAAAACATACCTCAATGCTGAGTTGAAATAGATATTTCTTATTTTTGTGTTTCTATTTTATTTCCCTTTTTTATTTTGTATAAATAAATAAATATCAACCCTTTTGAAAGTTATACTCTCTCTCACTTTTTTAATTACTTTGCTTTCTCTCCCTATTAATATACATAACATAGCAGACATATACATAATATTCTGTGTATATGTTGAAATTTTTATAATATGTATAGGGAGTTGAGATTTTTTTGTAATAGTGAAAACATAAGTTGTGTATTTGTGTAATTTTTAGTTTTTTTTTTTTCGGGGTTTCTACTAATACTGGGCCAAAACCCAAAAGTCTCAATTTACTCTAAAATTGGGCCAAATTTGCCGGTTCCAATTATACGTGATTGGTACCTTTTAAAACATAGTCAAGTTTCGCAAAAACTGTTTAAAGTTTAGCACTCTATGGCCAAGTGGTTCAATGAAATTGGATTTAGCATCATGGTTCAATTCCCAACAGAAAAAAATATTAGATGATTTCTTCCTATCTGTTCTAGCCTTGATGGACAGAGTTACTTGATACCCCTTGTTGGCCATGAAATTACTCGAGGTGCCCGCAAGCTAATCCAGACTCCAGATACCACAATTATAAAAAGAAAACGTTTAAAGTTTAACCACTTAAAACAAGTTCCATAAAATTTAGATAAATATAGGGCAAACAATAAAAATGTAATTGTCTAGATACACAAGTCAAAATTCGGATGTATTTGAGGTACACAGACCAAAAAATTAAATGTATTCAAATCTCCAAAACTCATTTATATCGGAGATACACAGGCCTAAAATACACACCATTTTCTTTACCTGATATGTTTTGTAATTAATTTATAAAGTTAAGGGAGTTATTTCTTCGTAATGAAAAACTTCAGACTCTCCAAGAGCCAAACTTTAGACCTTAAATTTAATGTTCTGAATTTGAAGTTGGATTCTAGTATATATTATCGAGTCTAAAATTTGAATTTCGCAATTTAAATTTCAAATTCAATAGAAGAGATGGTTAGTTTAATATTTTTGTTTTTTGTTATAAAATTTTAATTCTTTATCTCTGAAATAAGATAAGGTCTACATACATGTTATTGTTGTTGATGTTGAAACTATGACTATTCTTTAAATTGTGATGCTACAAACAACTATTTATTCACTTCCTCATCCCAATTGTTAAGAAAAACTGTATTTGTTTTCTCATAGCAAATTAAACTAATTAGTCTTTCATATAAAAGTAAAATCTTGCAAACTATTACGAATTAATATTCATAGCCATACCTAATTGGAATTAAAAATCATTAAAAGATGGGAAAAGGGTCAAATATAAAATATATTCCATCAACTTTAACTTTGCAATTTAGAGCAAATACTGACCTTGTTCAGAAATTGATACATATATATAGGGGTGTTCATGGTTTGGTTTTTAACCAAATCGAATCGCGATCTAAATCAAACCAATTAAAAAAATCGATAGTTAGGTTGGTTTGATTTGGTTTTGAATTTTAAAAAACTGATACTAACCCAGTTTAGAACCAATAAAACTTAACCAAAACATCAAAACAGAAAAAGGGAGGTATAGAAAATTGAGGATATCGTAAAAGAGTGGATTCAATATCTGTATAGTTTGACCTAATCGTCAACAAAATAAGTATGTAAAAATCATAAAAAATTAAAAAGTTTAAATCTCACCATCGAAAAAGAGATCTTGCATATATCATCCTTTGAAATATATCATAGTTTGCATACAAACCTGAATCGATAAAAATATTTTAAAAAATACTTTACGATTCAGGTGTGTTTGCAAACTTTGACATACAAAGGCTATCAAAAGCTGCGAAAAAAAAAAAAAAAGAACAAAAATGGCTATGAATTGATGTCAGGCTTCAAAAAGTGTCTCGTGTTTATATAGATATATTGGGTAATGTTAAAGAAAATCTTGGCCGTTGAATTTATACCCAAATAGAATATTTTGGAGGCTGTCTTTGTACCACTTAGAAAACCCTAGTTATGTATAATTACATTTGTAGCCTTACTATATATTATGATAATTTAATTAATTCATACCAAATAATAATGAGAAACAAGTAGTAATAAATTATATTCCTACCAAATATATTCAAAAAGAGTGGCTTCTGAATAAAATGCTGCAAGTTGAAGTAGATCTAGTGTCTTCAAAAATCTACATACTATCATAATATTATTAAAAATAATTATATATTCAGTGGCGGAGCCGGTCTTTGTATATTTTATGTATATACATTATACTATTTGATACCTCTATCGACAAAAAAAAAAATATTATTTACAAATCATTAGAATTATATTTTTTGTATGTATAATAGATGTGGAACCTCCTTCGATTAATTTTTTTTTCAAACTTTAAACCCCCTTCGTGGAAATCCAAGCTTTACACCTGTGCATGTAATCCTTTAAAGTATGTTATAGTTTTCATATGAACCTGAATCGACATATGTAGACGTCTGTTGCTCAGACTCTTAAAATTGCATCAATTACATGCAAGATCCTTCAAAAGTATTATATTTTAAGTATTATATTTTGTGAGGATCTAGCACGAATGCCATAATATTTTTAAAAAGTTCAAATAACATTCGTACATTGGCGATTCAGGTGCGTATCGAAGCTTTGACATACAAAGGCTATAAATCAAAACAATTGCTGAGATTAAAGAAAAAAGAAAGTGGAAAGAAATGAGTATGAGTTTGTGTGAGTCTTCAAAAAAGTTGCTAGGTATATATAGATACATATATTGATATTATTCCCTACTATAATATAGTTTGGAGGCTGAGCTTATAACACTTAGAAAACCCTAGTTCTATGAAATTACATTGTGGCCCTTTTAGATATTTATATTATGACATTATTGACCTTGCATCTTATTATTAGTATTATATTGTTGCACTAAATGTATGGCACATGAAAAGAAAGAAATGCAAATAAAATAAATTTTTAGTTATTTGAGAAAAAAAATATGATATTAGCAGAGCCATGATTTGAATTTTATGGGTTCTGAATTCTAATATTATTAAGTTATTGGTTTCTAAATTAATATTATATATATTCAATGAATTTTTACGACAAAGATTGAAGCAGAGCTAGTGGCTTTGGCCGAACCCGATTGCCATCTTTTACTGTTCTTCTCTCTAATTTTGCTTTTCCAAAGCTAATGACATTTTAGACCTTAGTTCGTTATAGAATAAAGGGTAAAAAAGCATAGCCTATAATATCCCATTTTTTTTGTGGTTCATTCTTGACTACCTTAACAGTTAACAAATGTTTATCGAAATATGTATCAACTATTAATTATTTACTTTTCCTATCTAAAGGATGATGTTTTTGATCCTCAACTCTTTGTTATATATAAATGGTACTCCATATATTAGAAGTTAGAACACAACCAGTTTGTCTTTCTTGCTTACCAAAATGCAAACTATGTAACTACTTATATGTTTACGAGATAGACAAACTTGCTTTATAGTGATGCATCTTCAATGCAAAGTTAAGCCACATATACTGACAGTGTAAAGATTTTTATGTTATTAGTAAATTTTAATTTTTAACACGTAATAATAGATAAGTTTGCTTTAATAAAGTAACGCGGAACCTTAAAGACAAGATATCGGGGCGAAGATATTGTGATGGGCCCGGGTTTGCCCCATTTGTGTAACAATATGCAATGAAGGTTGAACACCTTTCATCACCTTTCATCAAAAACTTATAGTAGTATATATATAGAAAATTGTAAGAACTATATATAAACACAGAGTAAGTGCTGGAAAAAAGATGTTTTATTAATGAAACAGAAAGCATATTAAATAGAGTTACAGATAAACTAAGACGAGTCCTAAACTAACTAAACTAGACTAGTCCTAAATAAACAGAACTGCTGAAACATAAATTCTAATTACACTTCTAACTACTAACTAATTTGATACATGATGTTTCAATACTATATAGGTTAAAAGTTACTACTTATACACATATTAAATCTTGAACATCTTATACGAAATTTCTGGCTCTGCTGCTGTATAATGTCACCACCTTAGGGTGCGACCCTTTCCCAAACCTCGCAACACGAGATGCTTTGTGCACAAGACCTTCTTGCCCTTATTGTTGTGAGTGCATAATAATATTTTCAATAAAACTACAATCTCACAACCTACTAATTAAGTGTTTTCATCTTGATGAGACTTCCAACCAATATGTTAAATGAACAATCAAAGAATGCTAACAATATGCAGTAAGTTTCCAACATCACTGTATATATGCAGTCAAATTTTCTATACATACAATATAATTTAGCGACAAAGGGTGTTCATTTGACCAACCTTCAGTTGATGTGGCTTTGCCACTGACTGTTGGGGGATGGTATTTACACATGCCACTACTTGATTAAACTTACTACTAGAAAGATTGCTTCTAAGCCTAAAGCCAATGTATAAATACTGCTTACTTTGGACTCGCGATGAACGCACGTGTCCACCACTAGTATGAGAAACAAGCAATAAGTAGTAGTACAACAACACATAATGAACATAACCAGACTACCACCAAATAATAATATCCTCAATCTACCCAAAACTACAAACATCATCAAAACTCCAAGAACAAGAAACCACAAGCATAGCACGACAACTATTAGTACAGACAACAAAAACAAATTAATTATATAGCTATGTAAGTAGCATTAGTGTTTCTATAGCTATGTACATGTTCATCTTGTTTGATTCTAATTTGATGCTATGTCAGACAACTCTAATTCTGAAATAACAAAACTGTACTTCGTATTGCTACCACATGCAGATTTGACAGTGGATCGGAATCAATAAAGAAGTATGCTACTTTGGTAGAACTTGGTGGTGGCGGAGAAAGTATTTGAGCTCTGCATCCTGATGGAAGAATAGTTGCTCTATCACTAGAGGTACGTTTGACTACTGGAAATACTTCTTCCTTGCTCCGGTTGCTTTTTGATGCAACATACAAACAAATAGTTGCTCAGTTTGCACAGCAAAAGTAATCCAAAACGAGAGTGAAAATATAGTTAGAACCACTTACAAGTAATCCAAATATGGATGTTACACCTTAATTTATCAATTCAATGTCAACAAGACAGCAGACCATAAGATTTTAAAACAGCCTACTCCTAATCCAAATGGAGCGATCACAATATCAGATTGAATCATTAATTGTCTAGAGAGCAAAGAGATGCAAAGTAACTTTGTTGCTTAACTGTCTAGTGCTTAATGTTTTTGCAAGAAATTTGACAGATGATGAGAACAAAGGAAATAGCATTGAAGTATTCATCTGCTACTAAAAAATCACTGACGATATGCAAATCACCCATCAATGAGCTCCTTAATAGGGGAAAGAAGAAAGAGTCAGAAGAATACAGCTAATAGGCGAGAACACAATTTCACTGCCAACTAGAAAAAGAAAACAAGTCAAACTTGTTGTTAGTCTTTAACTTACCTTGGTTAATCCATCATAAAGGGAGAAAAGATGAAATGTAAATCACCCATCGATGAGCTCTTGGCAATAGGCGAAACAAAGAGGGAAAAGAAAGAAGGCTGCAATGTGGCCTTTGTTTCTTAGAAGAGGAGCGACTGTCTTCATCATGGTGTTTGCTATCATCATATCTGGTCCTCCTTGTCCCGAGGCAATATTCATCCTTATTTTCCTTTATTTGCAACAAGGCCTAAACGCCTAGTTCATCTTATACAACAAACGAAATATATACTTAATTTTTTCAGAGGAAGATAACATGATGTGCCTATAGTCATTTGGCGTTTTTCCATTTGCCTTAGAAATATCCCATAAACCAGCAAAAGGTATCAAGAAAAAATGAATACCATTACGTTCTAGAGAATATTTTGAGTGGTTGGACAAGACAAGTTTCCGTGTGATGCACGACACCCCATCATCATTTAAGGGAATCAAGTGAGCCGTGATGTCAGTTAATATGCCATGATAACATACAGCAAATCCCGAGAAGCTATCATGTATGTACCAATTCTCTGGCAAATAGACCGATACACCATCAATTCCCTGGTATGGGAACCTTGGCATCCCATGCCACCGCCAACCTGTAATCACTCTAAGCGACAAGGAATCTGAAGCAGAGATGTCGTGCTGCAATAATGAGAGATTCCGAAATAGCGAATTACAGATCCAATAATTTGTCCAGTCTGCTTCTATTGTATCTAATTGAACTGGAAATTCTGGCAGCTGTGTAAGCCTCTTGCAATGTGATAAGTCCAAGCATCGAAGAGCACCAAGTTGGGCTATTCTTCGAGGCAAATGCTCAAAATTATTTCCACTGAGATCCAACTTTTTCAAAGAGGATAAGCATCCAATGTCATCCAGAAGTTCTCCATCTATCAGACTGCAGTAACTGAGATTCAGAATTTCCAAGGAGCGTAACCCTTCATTCACCCGAGGGAACGCAAATAACACTCGTTCTGCTGATCTGTTTTTTCCAAAACTCAAGAATTTAAGCTTGTTCAAGCGGACGATGGAAGATGGAGGTCGTGAAATTAGAGTGAATCTAGCATCAAGCTCCTCCAAGTTTTCTAAATCACCTATCTCTTCCGGCAAGCTTTCAAATTTTGAGCAAAACGACACATCCATCTTCACCAAACATTTCAACTTACAAATGCTGCTTGGAAGAGCTACAAGATTTTTCATATTACACAAATGGAGCTCTCCCTTTTTCATATGAGTTAGGTACTGAATAGAAGAGGGCTTCACATTTCCCATCACTTCTGGAAATATCTCTAAACTAGAGCAATCCTCCAGATTCAGATATTCAAGAGATTCCCCACTAACACGTGGAAACCTCTCAAGGCTTTCACAACCATACAAATCTAAGCGGATGAGTTTTCGGCAATTTCCCAGGGAATGGTGAACCTCTTTCAGACTCTTACATCTCCCTAAATCCAAATGCTCCAAATTTGGCATCCCACTGAAGTCTGGTGTTTGCATTAGGTTTTGTGAGCTGCTGAGATCTAGCCTCCGTAGACATGGGAAATGCTGCAATTCAGGACACACAATAACAAATATTTCTTATTATACATTGCAGGCATAATATAACATGAAAAATCGGGTCGCTATAGTGAAATGCCGTTATAACGAGGTGACGTTACAGAGAGGTCTGACTATATATCTATGTATTTGACCAAAAATAAAAATAAAAATGAATTCAACAATTGTACCTTTGTTTCAAACCATAAATGTCGCAGCAAACCTTCTCTGAGTTCAAGATGAACAAGTGTTTTGGGTTCAAAATCTTCTGGCAACGATTCCCAAGGATATCCAAAAATCTCAATCCAACACAAGCTGTTGGGCAGGTACTCAATGGCATCATGTGTATCAAATTCGTTGATGTGTAATATTTTAAGCCTTTCCATATTTTTCATGACTTGTTTGCTCAAGCGTAGTTTTTTAATGCTGTCATCATGCAGCCAGATTGATTCCATTGATTTTGTCTCCTGATAAAAAAGATCATTAGTCCACAAAAAGAAGAAGGTAAAATGTACGCAGTCCATGCCACTACCTCGAGGTGACGTAGAGAGGCTGTTTCCGATGGACCCCTGGGGGTTGAAGTACAGCATTGTTTAGCCTACTTACTGTATTGTTCAGCATCACTTCTTCGAAATCTTCAACGTCCCATATTCTGCTAGGTTCTCCCAAATCTTTCTGTATTTTTTTCACGACATATCTACCCATATCTTCAATCAAGTCATGCATTTCAAGCCTATCATCTCCAGAGATGAACACAAGAGATTTATCAATTAGGACATCCAATCCGTATTCAGCTCCAATATTATAGCTGTCGAGGATTCTTCGGACATGAGTTTTAAGATATCCTCTGAAGAAACATGCCATATCCAGGAACATCTTTTTCTCTTCGGGCTCTAAACCATCATAACTTATTTTGAGTTTCTCAACAATTTCTGATGTTGACTTGTCCTTTATTTTATCTACTATTCTTCTCCACTGAGTTAGGTCTTTCCTATGCAACAAAGAACCCCACACCTTGAGGGATAAAGGAAGGCCTTTAGCATGATTTACCACCTCCAACGAGAACATCTTAAAACACTCATCTGGAATTTTGTTTTTGAAAGCATGTTGATTGAACAACAACATAGCTTCATCATCGGGTAGTGTAGATACTTCATATATTGCATCAGCATTCTCTATCAATTGTCTATTTCTAGTTGTTATCACAACTCTGCTGCCACTACCAAACCAATGAAGACCACCGGCTAAATACACCAAATGATCACTATGATCTATGTCATCAAGCACGATTAGCACCTTCATAGAACAAAGTCTTGTTGGAATCATACACTTCCCATCTAACTTATTATTGATGTAATTGTCTTTTTTCTTCAATAGTTCAGATAGAAGGATATTTTGTAAAGAATGCAATTGATTCTTTTTTCCATTTTCTTTAACATCTGCAAGAAAACAAGCAGCTTTGAATCGATAAGATAGAGTATCAAAGATGGCTCTTGCAATTGTCGTTTTACCAACTCCTCCTATTCCCCAGATCCCTATCATCCGAACATCATTGATTTCTATCTGAAGTCGGGATTTTAGTTTCTCTAAATGAGCATTTATTCCCACAACATCTTGCAAAGAAGATACAGAATAACCCCTCTGGCATAGTTTGGAAGAGATTTGGTCGACGATCAGCTGAACTTTCTCTGATTCATTCCTACATAAATGAGAAGATCGATAGGAGCATGCCTTCTTAATGATAGAAACATGTAAAAACATTTCTTACTTCTAAATGATAATATGACTAATTTATTTAGTGCTGATTCTGTTTAACTGACACAAACATCCAAATTTAAATGGAAATTCTTCCGTTTCTTTCTTCATTAAAAGCAATTATGTGTTTTCAACTCACTTGCCACGGATATCAGGTGCTTTTATATTTGCAGCAGCAGTTAGAGCAGTTCTCCATCGTTGCACCTTCTGCATCCCCTCAACATCATCCTTATGCTTCAGTACATATTCGTCAAATGATTTTTTAAAGTCTCCACTTTGATATCGAACATGTGATGGATCCACATCATAGAAGATCGGTATGACTGTTTGTCCATTTTCTTCTTCCTTGCATTCCATGATCTTCACTAGTTCATTCAAGCACCACCTCGATGTAGCAAAATTCTTTGAGAAAACAACGAGTGCAAATTGAGACTCTTCGATAGCTTTAGGGAGTTCTTCTGGAATTGATTCACCATCCTCTATCCTTTTATCATCTAGAAAGGTGTTTATTCCCCGGTTTTTCAAACCTTCATACAAGTCTCTAAAACTTAGAAACACATCATACTTCCATCGAGGACGGTACTGTGAATTACTCGCAAAAGAGGAAGAAGATGCCATGGATGTCTGAAAGGGAGGACACACGGTGTGATAATTATCAGATGAAGAAATAGAAAGAAAATGAAAGATGAATGATTCTATAAAGTATTAATACTCCACTTGTCATTAAAGAGGAAATACGAGGTTTAAAAATCATGCATAGTTGCAAAGTTAATATGGAGTTTATTTTCTTGAACTCGATACATGTTAAATAAATTTAAAACGGAGAGAGTAGTATATGGGCTATGGTATATTTTAATTGAAGGAAGTAGAAAATTCCATCAAAGACCACCTACCCACTCTTAAAATATGTAAATAATGGCACTGCTAGTTGCAGTCCCTCTTCTTACTAATTATATAATAATAGTCCCATATGCACTAAATAGTTTCTGCCCTTTTAATTTCTCAAAGGTTAAATTTTGGTTTTTGGTGTTTCGACTAGTACTGGGCCAAAACCCAAGAGTCTCAATTTACTCTAAAATTGGGCCAAATTTACCGTTCCAATCATACGTGATTGGTAGCTTTTAAAACATAGTCAGTTTTCACAACAACTGTTTAAATTTTAGCATTCAGGGTATTCAATGAAATTGAATTGCATATTATGAGGTCTCACGTTCAATTTCCAACAGAGATAAATATTAGATGATTTCTTCCTATCTGTTCTAGCATTGGTGGACAGAGTTACCTAGTACCTGTTGCTGGTGGAAGGTGACAGGTATCCCATAAAATTAATCAAGATGTGCGCAAGCTGATACAGACACCACAATTATAAAAAGAAGACGTTTAAAGTTTAACCACTTAAAGCAAGTTCCATAAAATTTAGATAAATATAGGGCAGACAACAAAAATGTAATTGTCTAGATACCCTAGTCAAAATTTGGGTGTATTTGAAATACACAGACCAAAAATCATGTGTATTCAAAACTTCAAAACTCATGTGTATCTGAGATACACAAGCCTAAAATACACACGATTTTCTTCACCTGATATGTTTTGTAATTAATTTAAAGTCAAGGGAGTTATTTCTTCGTAATGAAAAAACTTCAGACCTTTCCTAGAGCCAAACTTTAGACCTTGTTTAATGTTCCGAATTTAAAGTTGGGTTCTAACATATATCATCGAGTCTAAAGTTTGAATTTCGCAATTTCAAATTCAAATTCTATAGTATGAAGTTTGAAGAGATGGTTAGTTTAAGTGAAATTTTTTGTTTTGTATTATAAACTTTTGACTTTTTATCTCTAAGGTAGGATAAGATCTACGTATTTGTGATGCTACTTACAACTATTTAGAGATAGGATTAAAATTTGGTCAAATCAGTTTTTAATTTATTTATTTTAGTATTTTTTCAGATATTTGGTTAACTAAAAAGTGCTTAAACAAATTAAAAACTGATTAAAAAAAGTAAAAAGTGAGAAATTGGGTACTTAAAGCTTTTCATTTTTTAAATTAAAATTCTTTTAGATTTGACCAATATATTTATCATTTTATCCCTTAAATTTTTCTTCAATTCCAGTAATACCCTGAATTTATAACCCTTCATATATAGTTTTTCTTATTCTTTTGGCGCTTTGCTTCATCTCTTCCCTCTAATTTTCTCTTTCAGCTTTCTCGTTTTCACTCAATCCATCAATATATTGGAGGTTTGCTCAAAAATTTTATTTTATAATTTAAGTTATTTAAACAACAAAAAAGTGTTTAACATCACTTGTTATCAACAAGTTATTTTCATTTTCAACACCTTTATTCAAACACTTATCTACTTAATTTATAAATATTTATTTTAACCTTTTAATTACTTAAACTAAAAGGCTATTTTTTAATTACTTAAGCTATTTTTAAGTAGCACTTATCTGCTATTTTTTCCTCCTCCCAATTGTTAAGAAAAACTGTATTTGTTTTCTCAATGATACCGCAAATTAAAATAATTAGTCTTTCATATAAAAGCAAACTCTTACAAGCTATTACAAATTACTCCCTCTGTTTTAAAATAATTGGCCTTTTTTGACTTGGCATTTCCCTTAAGAAAATATTTATTAGAGGTTTATTTTACCAAATTAGCTTTATTAATTATGCTTTGAAAATATACATTTGAATAAATATACTTTGTTTAGTCCTTTAGTGTTGAGGGTAGTATTGAAAGAACGTATCAAAATACTTTGGATTTCATTAAAAGGAACAACTAAATTGAAACAAATATTTTTAGAAAGAGGATTAACTAAAATAAAATCGGAGGGATAATATTCATAGCCATACCTAATTGGAATTAAAAAACATTAAAGATAAGAAAATGGTCAAATATATTTCTGAACTTTGCAACTTAGAGCAAATATAAAAAGTGATACATATATACGCTTGTTATCTAATAAATAATATATAAATACCATCATCGCGTATAATACGAGTTTTAGTTCATTAAGCTGTCCTTTTACGGAATACCCTCATCCTCTAACAATAATGCATATAAAAAAGGATAGACATGCTTCAAAAAGTGTCTCGTGTTTATACAGATATATTGGGTAATGTTAAAGAAAATCTTGGCCGTTGAATTTATACCCAAATAGAATATTTTGGAGGCTGTGTTTGTACCACTTAGAAAACCCTAATTATGTATAATTACATTTGTAGCCCTACTATATATTATGATAATTTAATTAATTCCTACCAAATAATAATGAGAAACAATTAGTAATAAATTATATTCCTACCAAATATGTTCAAAGAGAGTGGCTTCTGAATAAAATGCTGCAAGTTGAAGTAGATCTAGTGTCTTCAAAATCTACATACCATCATAATGTTATTAAAAACAATTATATATTCAGTGGCGGAGCCGGTCTTTGTATATTTTATGTATATATATTATACTATATTTTATATTCCTATCGATAGAAAATTATATTATTTATAAATCATTAAAATTATATTTTTTGTATATATAATAGATGTCGAACCTTTTTTGATTAATTTCTTTTTCAAATTTTGAACCCACTTCGTGGAAATCCAAGCTACATGTATATATTGCACTTTGTGCATGTCATCCTTTAAAGTATGTCATAGTTTTCATACGAACCTGAATCGACATATGTAAACATCTGTTGCTCAGACTCTTAAAATTGCGCCAATTGCATGCAAGATCCTTCAAAAGTATTATATTTTGTGAGGATCTAACACGAATGCCGTAATATTTTTAGAAAATTCAAACAACATTCGTACATTGGCGATTTAGGTGCGTATCGAAGCTTTGACATACAAAGGCTATAATTCAAAACAATTTGTAAGAGTAAAGAAAAAAGAAAATGGAAAAAAATGAGTATGAGTTTGTGTGAGTCCTCAAAAAAGTTGCTAGGTATATATAGATACATATATTGATATTATTCCCTACTATAATATAGTTTGGAGGCTGTGCTTATAACACTTAGAGAACCCTAGTTCTATGAAATTACTTTGTAGCCCTTTTAGATATTTATATTATGACATTATTGACCTTGCGTCTTATTATATTGTTGCACTAAATGTATGGCACATGAAAGGGCTGTCATTTGACCTTAAAGGAAATTAAAGAAAGAAATACATATAAAAGAAATTTTAACTTATTTGAGAAAAAACAATCTCATGTTTGGTGAGTCAAGATTTGAAATTTATGAATTCTGAATTCTATTACTTTTAAATTATTGATTTTTAAATTAATACTATATACATATTCAATAAATTTTTACGGCAAAGCTAATGGCTTTGACCGAATCCGATTGCCATCTTTTATTGTTCTTCTCTCTAATTCTGCTATTCCAAAGCTAATGATATTTTAGACCTTAGTTTGTGATAAATAAAAAAGCATAGCATGCAATATCTCAATTTTTTTAGGTTCATACCTGACTATTAAATGTGTGAGTTTACTATTTTAACAGTTAACAAATGTTTATCAAAATATGTATCAACTATTAATTATTTACTTTTCCTATCTAAAGGATGATGTTTTTGATCCTCAACTCTTTGTTATATATAAATGGTACTCCATATATTAGAAGTTAGAACACAACCAGTTTGTCTTTCTTGCTTACCAAAATGCAAACTATGTAACTACTTATATGTTTACGAGATAGACAAACTGGCTTTATAGTGATGCATCTTCAATTCAAAGTTAAGCCACATATACTGATAGAGTAGAGATTTTTATGTTATTAGTAAATTTTAATTTTTAACACTTAATAATAGATAAGTTACTAGGTCACCAATTAATCTATATCCGCACTTTATTTGGTTGTTGACCGACGAAAAGAAGTTGAGATAGGAGAAAGTTTTTAAGCTAAAAAAGAAGACGATGAGCAAAAAGTTTGCTTTAATAAAGTAACGGGGAACATTAATGACAAGATATCGGGGGCGAAGGTATTGTGATGGGCCCGGGTTTGCCCCATTAGTGTAACGATATGCAATGAAGGGTGATCTGTTGAAAATCTATTGAACACCTTTCATCAAAAAATTATAGTAGTATATATATATAGAAAATTGTATGAACTATATATAAACACAGAGCAAGTGCTGGAAAGAAGATATTTTATTAATGAAGCAGAAAACTTATTAAATAGAGTTACAGATAAACTAAGACGAGTCCTAAACTAACTAAACTAGACTAGTACTAAATAAACAGAACTGCTGAAACATAAATTCTAATTACGCTTCTAACTACTAACTAATTTGACACGTAATGTTTCAATACTATATACGTTAAAAGTTAATACTTATACCCATATATTAATGTCACTACCTTAGGGTGCGACCCTTTCCCAAACCTTGCGACATAAGATACTTTGTGCACAAGACCTTCTGGCCCTTATTGTTGTGAGTGCATATTGGTTGATGAGACTTCCAACCAATATGTTAAATGAACAAACCAAAGGAAGTTTCCAACATCACTGTATATATGAAGTCAAATTTTCTATACATACAATATAATTTAGAGACAAAGGGTGTTCATTTGACCAACCTTCAATCGATGTGGCTTCGCCACTGACTGTTGGGGGAAGGTATTTACACATGCCACTACTTGATTAAACTTACTACTAGAAAGACTTTGCTTCTAATCCTAAAGCCAATGTATAAATACTGCTTACTTTGGACTCGCGATGAACGCACGTGTCCACCACTAGTATGAGAAACAAGCAATAAGTAGTAGTACAACAACAGATAATGACCATAACTAGACTACCACCAAATAATACTATCCTCAATCTACCCAAAACAAAAAACATCATCAAAACTCCAAGAATAAGAAACCACAAGCATAGCACGATGACTATTAGTATGGACAACAAAAACAAATTAAAGCAAACATTCCAACTACCCTTCTACCCTAATATGCATTCTCCACACCTTCCTATCTAGAGCATGTCCTCGGTAAGTGATACAATGCTATGTGTGTATCAAGAGATTCCAACCAACACAAGAACAACAAGATGAACAACAAAGTGCTAGTGAATCGAAAAATGGCCACATACAGCTTCACTAGGCTTGCAACACTTGTTTGAACTAGAAAAGTGAGTTTAACAACAAGAACAACAAAGACAATATTGCTAGTGAATCGAAAGAGCCCCACACGGCTTCACTAGACTTTTATATTCAACAACACAATGTTAACAAGATTTACAAAGAAAGAGATAGAAACTTGACACACTATATTCATTAATCTAAGAACCCTAACAAGAGAAAGGACCCTAAAACTAATAAATATCAATACCAAGTTCTTACTTGGACCAAGAGGAACTCAAAGAACCTCAAGAACCTAGTTTCTAGCCAAGATACAACACTAGTATCACTCTACTAGTGAGAATTTGGTTTTGGCCTCTCCAAATAATGAGAAAAAGAAGTCAAAAATTTACAAGTCTTTGTTACTTGAATAATAGGAATGAACTAAAGCAAGACTAGCCCTATTACATGACTTATATAGTCACTTAGAAAGGAGGGACAAAGACCAAATTACCCTTGGCATTTAAGTGGGTGGGTTTGGGGTGTCTTGGTGGGCCTCTTTACATTTTATTAAATATAGGCCCTTAGATGGGCTCACAAGGGCCTCATACATGGCCAAGAATGTGAACAAGGCTTGGAGTCATTGCAACTCACTTGCTTGGCTTCGTGTGAAAGGTCTCGAGCTAGGAATTCCCGTATCATCCTCTCCATCTTGAAGGGAATTTGTCCTCAAATTTGGATCATTGCCATCCTCCACCGTTTCCACCCGAGAGAGATCACACACGTTGAAAGTGTTGTGCACTTGATATTTCGGGGGTAGATCAATCTTGTAGGCATTGTCGTTGATCCTTTCTAATACTTAGAACGGGCCATCACCCCATGGCATCAACTTAGCATTCCTTTGAGACGGGAATCTATCTTCCTTAGGTGCACCCACACCCAATCTCCCGATTCAAGAATGATCTTTCTTCTTCCTTTGTTGGATCGCCTCGCAACTTCTGGGTTGTTCTTCTCCAACCGCAACCTCACCTTTTCATGTAGCTATTTTATAGACTCGTCCCGTTGCTTCCATCTAAGCTTATCACAAAATCACTTGGCAAAGGGGTTAAATCCAAAGGGGTAAGGGGGTTGATGCCGTATACACACTCAAAGGGTGTCATCCTCATGCTCGAGTGTATAACACGATTATAAGCAAACTCAATCAACGGTAAGTGCTCCTCCCAAGAAGTCATTTTTTCTTTAACCATGGACCGTAGCATAGACCCTAAGGTCCTATTTACTACTTTCGTTTGGCCATCGGTTTGTGGGTGGCATGAAGTCGAAAACAATAACTTAGTACCGAGTCTACCCCACATGGACTTCCAAAAGTGGCTTAGGAATTTAGAATCCCTATCACTCACTATGGTCCTCGGAACACCATGAAGTTTTACAACATTATCAACAAACAAAGAGGCTACGCTAGGTGCATCATCACATTTAGAACAAGGAATAAAGTGAGCCATCTTGGAAAACCGATCCACCACGACAAAAATACTATCCCGCCTCCTTCTAGTCCTCGGCAATCCCAACACGAAGTCCATTGATATGTCAAGCCAAGGACGCAAAGGGGTGGACAATGGGGTGTACAACCCGTGGGGTTGGAGCCGTGACTTGGCTCCTTTGCACTCAACACATTGACCGTAAATCCGGGCCACATCCTTGTGCATTCTAGGCCAATAAAATTGTTCTTCCAAAATTTCGAGGGTCTTCTCGACCCCAAAATGGCCCATTAGACCGCCATTGTGTGCTTTCCTCACAAATAATTCTCTCCACGAACTTGAGGGAACACACAATCGTCTACCTTTAATCAAGTATCCATCAAATTTGGTATAGGGATGAGAACCCCTATCCATAACCCACCTATCCCTTTCCAACTCTTCACTTTCTCTATAGATATGAGCGAAGTGAGGGACCTCGAGATATAAAGAATTGAGACTTTCAAACCCCATCAACTTAGACGACAAAGTAGACACAGGCACATGTTTTCGGGACAAAGCATCGGTAACCACATTGTCTTTACCCTTCTTGTATTGAATAACATAAGGGAAAGTTTCAAGAAATTCAATCCATTTGGCATGCCGGCGGTTAAGCTTGTCTTGTGCCCGTAGATGCTTCAAGGATTCATGATCCGTTCGGATCACGAATTCTTTAGGCCACAACTAATGTTGCCAAGTGGCCAAGGCTCTAATTAAGGCATACAACTCTAAATCGTACGTAGAGTAGTTTAGAGTTGCTCCTTTGAGCTTTTCGCTAAAGTAGGCAATATGCTTCAATTCTTGCATTAAAACCGCGCCTATGCCGACTTTGCTTGCATCACATTCGACCTTTAAAGTCTTGTCAAAATTCAGCAATTGTAGCAAAGGGGCCGAGATGAGCATAACTTTCAAGTCCTCGAAGGCCTTAGCTTGTTCATCTCCCCACTTGAAAGGCCAATCCTTTTTAATCACTTCAGTTAAGGGGGCGACAATGGTGCTAAATCCTTTGACAAAACTTCTATAAAAACTAGCCAACCCATGGAAGCTTCTCACTTCACCTACAGTTTTGGGAGTTGGCCAATTTTTAATGGCGTTAATCTTAGATTCATCCACTTCGACCCCTCTTGATCTCACCACAAACCCAAGAAATACAACCTCATGGACACCAAAAAAACACTTTTCTAGATTAGCATATAACTTCTCCTTTCGGAGGACATCAAACACACATTGTAAATGCTTTACATGCTCATCTAAGGACTTACTATACACCAATACATCATCAAAATAAACAACAACAAACTTTCCGATAAATGGCTTCATCACATGATTCATTAGCCTCATGAAAGTACTTGGAGCATTTGTTAGGCCGAATGACATAACCATCCATTCATAGAGACCGAATTTGGTCTTGAAGGTGGTTTTACATTCATCACCCGATTGCATACAAATTTGGTGATAGCCACTCCTCAAATCAATTTTAGAAAACAAACATGAACCACTCAATTCATCAAGCATATCATCTAACCTAGGAATAGGGTGACAATATTTTACCGTTATCTTGTCGATGGCTCGGCAATTAACGCACATACGCCAAGTCCCATCTTTATTGGGAACTAGTAGCACCGGAACCGCACAAGGGCTCATACTCTCCTTGATATATTCTTTGTTGAGGAGTTCCTCAACTTGGTGTTGTAATTCCTTGGTATCCATCGGGTTGCTCCTATAAGCCGGTTTGTTGGGCAATTATGAACCCGACACAAAATCTATTTGGTGCTCAATTCCCCGAAGTGGGGGCAATCCTTGCGGTAATTTCTTTGGGAAGACATCCTCGTAATCCTGCAAAACATGAGAAATAAGAGGAGAAATAGAAATGCTAGTGGCGTTAGTGTTAAAATAATGAGCCAAAAGGAGCATCGGAGTGTCCTCGTTATGATCCACAAATAATTCTTTCCTCTTAGCCATCATCACCACACTTCCTTGCCCCTTAGAAATTAGGATCCCCTCGATTTCCCCTACTCCCTCACTCTCGGGTTCCCCTCTTTTTCCCTCACTCTCAGCCTTCTTTCCCTTTTCCCTCAATTCCCGCATCTTTTGGTATAATTCATTCACTTGGGAAGGCAATAATGGATAAAGAGCACCTTTCGGCCATCCTTCTCAAATGTATACCGATTGGACCTTCCATCATGTTTGGTCGACCTATCGTATTGCCAAGGCCTTCCTAACAACAAGTGACAAGCTTGCATTGGTATCACATCACAAAACACCTCATCATGGTAGTTAGCTACCTTAAAACGTATCACGCATTGCCTTGTGACCTTTAACTCGCCGCATTCATTCAACCATTGCAACTTGTAAGGACTAGTGTGAGGTGTAGTCGGCAATTTTAAGAAGTTCACTATTGCAACACTAACCACATTCGCACAACTTTCACTATCTATCACCATAGTACACATACTTCCCTTCACAAGACATTTAGTATGGAATAAATTCTCCCGTTGGCTAGGGTAATCTATTGCCTTACTAATCATGGCACGCCTTACTACAAAGTTTGAAACCACGCACTCCCCTTCTTGCGGAAAAGCATCCTTACAATCATCATCATCATGTGGCTCATTTTCGAGTTTCTCTCTATCTTGAGGCTCGGCCTCATTCTCTTCTTTTTCAAGACCCACTTCCTCACCAAGGTAATACAATCTCCCTTCCCTTAGGATCACATTGCGATGATTTGGACATTCATTGGCTTTATATCCCCAACCTTGGCACTTGAAACATTGGAACCCTTTAGGATTAGGATACTTGTGAGCTTCTTGCCGGGGAAGAAATTTATGGACTGTTTTAGGCTTGCACAGCCTTGTAGTGGTGGGTTGGTCCTTGTTTTTGGGCCAACCCGAAGATAGTTGAACCATATCTTTTCTCTTTGTCCAACCCGAGGTTGATGGTCCCTTTGCCTTGAACGACGACCTCTCTTTAAGCTTCCTTTCAATCTCAAGAGCCGCTTGGAAAATCCCTTCAACAGTATCAAACTTCTGAAGCATCAAATGAGTGGAGATCTCTTTGTTTAACCCACACTTGAACCGAGTGATATCATGGCCAATTTGTTCTCCCCAATGATCAAGCTTCAACATAAGTTGTTGAAACTCGTCATAGTATGCCATAACACTCCGATTCCCTTGTCGCAAATTGTACAACCTAGCAAGAAACTCATGACGATAACTTTCGGGAAGATACCGTTGCCTCATTAGGTACCTCAACTGAAACCATGGTGGTGGTTGTCCCTCTACTAACTCGTTGCTGAACCTCTTGACGTATTCCCACCATGTGTTAGCATAACCTTCAAAATGGGCTATGGCATAACAACTCTTCTTCTTCTCTGAGATATCATTCACTTGAAACACTTTATCACACACCGACTCCCAAGCAAGATACACCTCGGGGTCACTTTCATCCTTAAAGATAGGTAGGCTCAATTTGATGGTATTGATGCCTACGTCTCTCTCTAGGTGTCGGTTTCCCCTTTCTCTATACCCTCGGTATCTCCTTGGATCCACACAACCTCCTCTCATCTCTTCCTCCCTCATGTAGGCATCGTCAAAGGCTCCATACCCTTCATAATCCTCTCTACCATATTCCTCAAGGTGGACGGGAAAATTTTGGATATTTGGAACTTGATTTGGAGGAAT
Source organism: Capsicum annuum (assembly GCF_002878395.1). NCBI lineage: Eukaryota > Viridiplantae > Streptophyta > Magnoliopsida > Solanales > Solanaceae > Capsicum > Capsicum annuum. The sequence goes on along the minus strand of NC_061122.1, from coordinate 3,864,495 downwards.
TGGAATTTGTAGAGGTGGTGGTCTTTGGTTTAGTGGAGCTTGGAAGGGGGGTTCGGATTTTGTGGAGGTATTTGACGTCCGAGTACCTCTTGTGGAACTTGAGACATTTGGGAATGGTTTGGTCTATTGGAGTCTCGATTTAGAGGGTTATAAGTGGTTTGGCTTGCGACATTTAGTGGAGCTAGTGAAGGATTTGACAATTGTGGCCATGTTTCGGGAGTAACGGTGGCGGAGGAATTTCTATCATGTTTACTTGACGAAACATGTCGAGGAGTAGAAGGACGAGAGTTCCTTTGACTCTCCATTTGTTCTAACCTCCCACTAATAGTTGTCACTTCTCCCCTTATGGCTCCCACTTCCATACTCAACCTTTCAAGAGCTCGGGTCATAGCCTCAAGAGTGACCCTCATATTCTCCATTTCATTAGAATCCACGATTTGAGACGTGGTTCCCTCTATTATCAAGGTATCACCTACACAAGCAACAAAAAAGTTAGTTTAAAATCCCTCTCCTCACTTACACTCTCTTGGTTCACTCACACTCAAGTTCCACAAGAGTTGTAGATTGGCTAGGAACCTGTGAATCCGTAAGGTATGAGTATTCTCTTGCCCGGAATGGATTCTTGTTTGAAACTCAAAGAATTCTCGTCGACTAGAGCCAAGAGTTACAACGTATTCAAACGACAATAGCACACAAACAAACGTTGACACGAACACAAGGCTTCAAGTGACTAATTGACAAGCTAGTAGGAATGTATTAGTTTGTTAATTAGTTCTCAAGTCAATCAGAGGAAACTAGAAATCAATAATTAGAAACTAGAACATCCAAATTTGAGCTTAATTATCACGTGAACAGTAACTAGGGTGACGTGGCAGCATGTCAATGGCCGCGGGTCCACATAAATAGTTCATCAACTTGAAGTCTTAGTCCCCTTAGATCTTTTGTAATGGATGACTTGTTATTGGGATGGAAAACATAAAGTGTTGTAACATTTTTCAAACCCCCCTTTTTTTCTTTTTTTTTTTCAAACTCAAAAGGTGATGTTTGACCTCACTAGGCCCACAAGACAAGGTTCCTTGTTTTAAGGAAAAGTGGTTGTCAAGTCTTGAAAAGGTGATGTTGGCAAGTCTTCTCACAAACAATTTTCAATTTTGTCTTACAACCTTTTTGAGTCTATTTATCTTTATAGAAGTTAAGACATAAGATGAGGAGAAGTTTAGGATGAACACAACATCAACACCTTCAAGAACACAATAACAATACACCACAATAGTCACTTCCAAGGTTTTTTTTTTTCACAACACAATTCTCTTTTTTCATTAAGCTCAACTTTAGATTTAGACACCCTTTGTGTTGATGAGAAAGAAACCAACACAAGAAACAACTAAACAAGTAAAACTTTTATAGATCTACAACCAATTTTTTTACCAAAATGTTCAAGAACACACTTTTTGGTAAGAGCTTTCCAAGATTGTTTTTGTAAGAACAAAACCTAGCCTTGAGCTTTGATACCAAATGATACAATGCTAAGTGTGTATCAAGAGATTCCAACCAACACAAGAACAACAGGATGAACAACAAAGTGCTAGTGAATCGAAAAATGGCCACACACGACTTCACTAGGCTTGCAACACTTGTTTGAACTAGAAAAGTGAGTTTAACAACAAGAACAACAAAGACAATATTGCTAGTGAATCGAAAGAGCCCCACACGACTTCACTAGACTTTTATATTCAACAACACAATGTTAACAAGATTTACAAAGAAAGAGATAGAAACTTGACACACAATATTCATTAATCTAAGAACCCTAACAAGAGAAAGGACCCTAAGACTAATAAATATCAATACCAAGTTCTTACTTGGACCAAGAGGAACTCAAAGAACCTCAAGAACCTAGTTTCTCGCCAAGATGCAACACTAGTATCACTCTACTAGTGAGAATTTGGTTTTGGCCTCTCCAAATGATGAGAAAGAGAAGTCAAAAATTTACAAGTCTTTGTTTCTTGAATAATAGGAATGAACTAAAGCAAGACTAGCCCTATTACATGGCTTATATAGTCACTTAGAAAGAAGGGACAAAGACCAAATTACCCTTGACATTTAAGTGGGTGGGTTTGGGGGGTCTTGGTGGGCCTCTTTACATTTTATTAAATATAGGCCCTTAGATGGGCTCACAAGGGCCTCACACATGGCCAAGAATGTGAACAAGGCTTGGAGTCGTTGCAACTCATGGGCTTGGCTTCGTGTGAAAGGTCTCGAGCTAGGAATTCCCGTATCAGTAAGCTGTAAATGCTCTATATCCCGTCAAATCACCTCCCTCCAAAAGTCCAAAAACCAATAATGCTCATCCCTCCAAAAGAAAATCCAATAGTAATTTGACTCAGTTATTTCCAGCATTAGTGTTTCTATAGCTATGTACATGTTCATCTTGTTTGATTCTAATTCAATGCTATGTCACACAACTCTTATTCTGAGATAACAAAACTGTACTTTGTATTGCTACTACACGCAGATTTGACAGTGGATCAGACGCAATAAAGAAGTATGCTACTTCGGTAGAACTTGGTGGTGGCGGAGAAAGTATTTGAGCTCTACATCCTGATGGAAGAATAGTTGCTCTATCAGTGGAGGTACGTCTGATTACTGGAAATGCTTCTCCTTTGCTCCGGTTGCTTTTTGATGCAACATACCATCTTCGCTTCTCAGTTTGCACTGCAAAAGTAATCCAAAACCAGAGTAAAGATATTGTTAGAACCACTTACAAGTAATCCAAATAAGGAGCCAGTTAACTTATAAAAAGAAGTTACTTTTACTGGCATCAAATCTAAGTTTTTAGATTATTCACTTTGATAGGAAAAACCAGTGGAATATCAAGGATTTTTCGTTCTTCTTTTTTGTGACTGTATTAGTATTGTCTGCACTTCTTAAGATCTTTTCAAAACTGCAGCATAAATTTCTGGCATCCATTATTTAAATAGTGGCTTTTACATCATCGTAAGACAAGGTGGGGAATCAATTGAAAAATTCACCGACGATATGCAAATCACCCATCAATGAGCTCCCTAAAAGGGGGAAAGAAGAAAGAATCATAAGAATATAGCAAATAGTCGAGACCACAATTTCACTAACAACAAGAAAAAGAAAACAAGTCAAACTTCTTGTTAGTCTTTAACTTACCTTGGTTAATCCAACATAAATGGAGACAAGATAAAATGTAAATCATTCATTGACGAGCTCCTGTCAATAGAGGAAACAAAGAGGGAAAAAGAAAGAAAAAATTGATCGGTTTTGGGAGAAGACTTTGCAGCTAACTACAAAAAGAAAACAAGTACTTACTTTGCAGCTCATGGTGACCTTTGTTTCTTAGAAGAGGAGCAATTGGCTTCGTCATGGTGCTCACTATCATCATATCATCATTATTTTCCCTTTTTTCGCAACAAGGCCTAAACCATTAGTTCATCTTTATACAGCAAACGGAATTCATACTCTTCTTTCTTGGAGAAAGATAACATGATGTGCCCATAGTCGTTTGGTGTTTTTCCATTTGCCGTAGAAATATCCCACAAACCGGTAAAAGGTATCAAGAAAAAATGAATACAAGGAAGTTTTATAGCGTATTCTGAATGGTTGGATAAGACAAGTTTCCGGGTGATACACGACATCCCATCATCATCATATAAGGGAATCAAGTGAGCTGTGATGTCGGTTAATATGCCATGGTAACATACAGCAAACCCCAAGAAGCTATCATGTATGTACCAATTCTCAGGCAAATTGACTGACACACCATCAATTCCCTGGTATGGGAACGTTGGCATCCCATGCCACCGCCGACCTGTAATCACTCTTAGTGACAAGGAATCTGAAGCAGAGATGTCATGCTGCACTAATGAGATATTCTGAAATAGCGAATTACAGATCCAATAATTTGTCCAATCTGCTTCTATTGTATCTAATAGAACTGGAAATTCTGGCAGCCGTGTAAGCCTCTTGCAATGTGATAAGTCCAAACACCGAAGAGCACCAAGTTCGGCTATTCTTCGAGGCAAATGCCCAAAATTATTTCCACTGAGATTCAACTCTTTCAAAGAGGATAAGCATCCAATGTCATCTGGAAGCTCTCCATCTATTAGATTGCAGTAACTGAGATTCAAAGCCTCCAAGTTTTTCATCCCCACGATAAGTTCAAAATTAATCTTCTTGCAATGTGATAATCCCAAGAATCGAAGAGCACTAAGTTGGGCTATGCTTTGAGGAAAATACTCAAAATTATTTCCGCTAAGTGTTAACTCTTCCAAAGAATGTAAGCATCCAATGTCTTTCAGAAGTCCTCCATCTATTAGATTGCAGAAACTCAGATTCAGAATTTCCAAGGAGCGTAACCCTTCATTCACCCGAGGAAACACAAATAACACTCCCTGAGTTAGGTACTCAATAGAACAGGGCTTCATTTTGTTTTTTTTCAAAACTCAAGAATTTAAGCTTGTTCAAGCGGATGATGGAAGATGGAGGTCTTGAAATTAAAGTCTGTCTAGCATCAAGCTCCTCCAAGTTTTCTAAATTACCTATCTCTTCTGGCAAGCTTTCAACTTTAAAGCAGTAGGACATATCCAGCTTCACCAAACATTTCAACTTGCAAATGCTGCTAGGAAGAGCTACAAGATTTTCCATATTACCCAAGTGGAGCTCTCCCTGAGTTAGGTACTCAATAGAAGAGGGCTTCACTTTTCCCATCACTTCTGGAAATATCTCTAAACTAGAGCAAAACTCCAGATTCAGATATTCAAGAGATTCCCCACTAACACATGGAAACCTCTCAAGGCTTTCACAATTATACAAATATAATTGGATGAGTTTTCTGCAATTTCCCAGGGAATGGTGAACCTCTTTAAGACTCTTACATGACTGCAAATACAAATGCTCCAAATTTGGCATCCCACTGAAATCTGGTGTTTGCATCAGGTTTTGTGAGTCGCTGAGATCTAGCCTTCGTAGACAAGGGAAACGCTGCAATTCAGGACACACAACAACAAATATTTCTTATTATACATAAAAAGGCATAATACGTAGACATTCAAAGTTCCAACTTTGAGTATGTAGTAATTAAACTAGATAGTAGTACACTTCCTGTAGAAGAAGAAGAAGAGGGAGTACAGATTTAGGAAGAAGCAGGAGAAAGAAGTAAAGAAGAGATTAAGATCATTAGAGATAGAAGAGTAGAGTTGTATATTCATCATGATCATTCAATGTACACTTGACTTCTATATATAGACTTGTTTATGAGCTAACCAACTAACTACCTAGCCGCTAAACTGTCCATGCCAAAAAAACAGATATAACAGAAAATTGAAAATTACTCTTTCTTCATTGTTCTGCTGCATTCTTTATATATTCAACACTCCCCCTCAAGCTAGGAAGGTGTGAAGATGTCACAAATTCCTAGCTCGGCATTGAGATGAACTTGTTGTGCTCTTGTCAGCCCCTTAGTTAGCATGTCTGCAGGTTGATCTTGAGTTGGAGTATAGTGAGTTCAGATTTTCCCTTGAACAAGTTTTTCTTAATAAAGAAGCAATCAATATCAGTATGTTTATCCTCCCATGATATTTTGGATTTGTTGTTATTTGTAGAGCAGACTTGCTATCACTGAATACATCCACAGGTAGCACACTTCACTTCCAACTTCCTTCATTAGACCTAGAATTCATATAAACTCTGTTGTTACTGCTGCAAGACTTCTAAATTCTGCCTCAGCTGAGCTCTTGCAAACATTAGTTTGTTTCTTTGATTTCTAGGATACTATTGATTCTCCAACCTTCACAAAATATCCAGTTACAGATCTTCTAGTTTGAAGACAGGATGCTACATCACAATAAGCACTCACTCTATCATTTGTATCACTAGACAACATCTGGTTGATTTTTAACATACTTCACAACTCTAAGTGTTACCTCCACGTGTGACTTCTTAGGATCTTGAAGAAACTGACTTAATGTTTGAACACAAAAGGCTATGTCTAGTCTTTTCATAGTTAAATAAACAACTTACTAATCAATTTCTGACAAGCAACTTGATTTGCTGGTGGTAGACTATCCTCGCTTGACATACTAATCAAACTGTTAGATGTTAGTTTGATGTTATAGTCCATTGGAGTAGCTGCAAGCTTGGCTGTTGTTAAGCCTAACTTAGATAGTAATTCCAATGCATATTTTATTTGGTGCATTAATATCCCTTTATCAAATCTTACAAATTCTATTCCAAGGAAAAATCTCAGCTCACCTCGATTTTTCATCCTAAAGTTTTGATGTAGAATTGCCTTAGTTTCTTCTATCAGTTTTAGACCGTCTCCTATGATCAGTATGTCATCAACATGTACTAGCACCAGAGTGACTCCTTATGATGTCTTTCTAATGTATAAGGATGGATCATATTGATTCTAAGTGAATTGAGATCTTAGCAATACCTCTGATAACTTTGTATTCCTCTGTCTTTGGTGCTTGCAACTAATAGAATTCTTTCCTTTAGGCAGAGTAAAAATCTCCCAAGAATGATGGAATTTAAAGCTTCTATCTCATTTTTCATTGCTTCCACCCATCTAGGATTTTTATAGGCCTTAGAGTAACTTGTAGGTTCAGTAACACATGAAGTTTTCAGCACATAGCTATTATAGGATGATGAGAGTTTATCATATGACACATGATTAGCAGAGCATGAGGTGCTTTCTTTGTAATTTTGGAAACAAAGTCATTCATCCATACTGGCATCTTTCTACCTCTAGTTGATATTCTTTGATCCTGAGGTGCAGAAGTCTGAGTTATGGACTGTGAATGGGTAGGAACAACCTACTGTTGCTGCTCTTACTGATTATCTGACTTAGGAGCCCCTTGATCTCTAGTTGATCTTCTTTGATACACCTGAGTTATAGCCTATGATTGTGCAGGAGTAGGATGACCTCTAGTTGGTCTTCTTTAATATACTAGAGTTATAGACTGTGCAGGAGTAGGAACAACCTGCAGTTGCTGCTCATGCTGATTAACTGAATCAGGAACCCCTTGAGGTGACCTAGTTACTGGAATTTACAGAGATGTCCCAGCATCACCTATCACTAGATATTGGTCTTCCAAAGGAAAAATATGATGAGGTGACTGAGTTTGATTCTTGAGCAGTTTAAATGGAAATATATCTTCCCTAAATGACACATCTCCACTCAAAGAGAAGATGTTAGAAGACATATCATATATCTGATATCTGACTGCTAGAGTACCCCATCAAGACACTTGCTCTTGCTCTAGTCATGAGCTTATCATGTTCATTAAACACTTTGACATAGCACGGACATCACATTACCCTTAGATGATCACAAGTTGGCCTTTTAACATATAGCTTCTCATAAGGAGTTAAAAATGAATGATTGAACTATGCAATCTATTGATGATATACACTGCAATTAGGACACAATAACCCAGAATCTTATTGAAATTTCAGCCTGAAACTTGATAGCTTTTGTCACCTCTATATTGTGTCTATATTTTCTCTCAGCAACACCATTTTGCTAGGAGAATATGAACATGTAGTTTGATGGATTATACCATTATCTTGGAACAACTTTTGTCATAATGAGTTGATAAACTCAATACTTTATCAGTCTTGGCCCTTTGAAAGTCTTCTCAAACTGAGTCTTGACGTATACAAGGAACTGTTGTATTTGAATAAAAATATCTGATTTAAGCTTTCACAAAAATATC